>NC_134319.1:3377500-3402500 GCF_964195595.1 Calonectris borealis
GTGGAGAGAGCAACTGTGCTATGCCAATTTATGAAGTAATGCAAAATTAATATTTGTATTGGTACCTTAAAAGCCATATCCAAAGCCCAGTGAAATCATGGGAGATGAAAGACTTGGTTCAGATTACTTTACGGCAAAATTGCTTGTCTTCACATTCATCAGCAAGGCAGGCTTGTGCCACAGGAATAAAGAGAGGGTGCTAGTGCTGCATTGCTGGGTGCTATCAGAAGGCCTGATGAGTTACGTCAGCATGGCTATGATACGTCCCTTATGCAACAGCACAGAAAAAGACCATATTTAAGTCCTTAAGGTTGTAAAGTGCTTCGAAGAGGCACAGTATATCATGGAGGTTGAGAATCGTTGACCATAATCCTTAGGTGACGCCAAGCAGCAAGCGAAGACGGATTGAAGCCCGTTTTTCCTTCCTGGGGAAGCCATGTGCCAGCCCGATTGACCTGAGCATGTTGGGGCTGTAGGGCATCCCAGGGAGCCCTGGCCAGGCCGCATAGTCTTTAGCTGTGCATGCAGTGCTGATGGTCAGGAGGAAGATGACCAGCTGCACAGGAGTGCTGCTCTGGAGCTGCTGCATTGTTTATTGCTGAGAGCGTTTGCTGTTTCATGAGGCACCTACACCAAAAGGCACAGCATAGACAATTAAAAAGTATCATCCTTTAAATGCCTTTTAAAGACAATGCAGTCACGGTTACTGTGGTAGTCCAGATATAATAAAATAGCTATTTAAAGGTACCAGTTGTGTAGATATAAAATACCAAGTAATGCTCAGAAGTTAAAGGAACATAATAATTATCTGATAAAATGTCTAATATACATAGGCATAGCCTTAAACTGCCTTGGTGATTGCACAGTAATTTAGTATAAATTGATTAAGTACATTTTTACTGATGCCTAAAGACTAGTCATAGCATGGGAAATGATGTTTTGTTATCAGCTGTTACTAAATATACAGTATTTACTGGAATAAATCCAACTGTTAGCTTTAAGGCACATTTTTTAAATGGTATGCCGCTGCTGTTTGTGCACTGTAGGTTGAACACAATTACCAAACACCTGATATTCATTGCAAAAACAGGCATAACTTCTTCTTCTTTCTCCACTGACCAAAATGTTCTGTGCAATAGTGCTGTTATTGATAGGTCTCAGTCACCCTTGATGCTGGATCATATATATCACCGCAGTTCTCTTTTCTGAACAACAACTAGCTGTGATAGATAACTTGCAGAATAATGCATGTTCCCCGGCGAGACTTTAATACAGGCTTTGGGGTTCATCTTCATGGTGTAGGAAAAAGACTCAAACAGTTGAGGAGCTCCAGGACTGAACCTCTGTCGCTGAATCGCAGCCGACGTGTTCAGCTTCGGACTGTGAGCAGGAGAGCGGGTGGGCCTGCATGTCCCCGGCCCTGCCGCAGTCTCACCTGGGGCTCTTGCTCCCCAGGTAGGCACTAGCTGTGCCACACAGCTGACGTGCTGCTCCCGGAGAGGCGAGCGCCTGGCAGCCGAGCTGCTTTTGCAACGCTAAGCTAATTCACACAGAGGGTGGGTTGAGATTTGGGTCCGCATAAGCGCTCAAAAAAGGAATTATGTTTGAAAATGTGTGTTTATCCCTCTGCCCCTGAGCCTCGTGGGGTGAGCCAGCAAATGCTGCAGTGGAGTGGTTTGGGAACAGCTGGCAAAACTGAGGGGAAGAGTGAGAAGGGCTTTAAATCATTAACTAAAAAAAAATGAGACTAACAAGACACAGACCGAATAAATCCATTTGGCTTTCTTGGGATGGTCTGCGAGACTGTTTTGTGTTCAAACTATAGTGTTCAGCCAACACGGGTAAGTCTACAGCTTGTGCAGTGGCAGCTTGCAGTTTCAGCTCTGGAGGTGTCCAATGTAAGTGCTTGTCCCACAGCTGTTTCTGAAACCAGCGGGTTCTGTCAACGATAAGGACTTAGCACATCGGGGTATGAAAGAAGAGCAGAGCTGTCCCTGCCTTGAAAAGAAAAACAGTTGCTTTCACCAATGTAAACAGAGGAGAATCCTCACATTCCTCATTCATGTAGGAAGAAATCTTTTGCCTTGTGAGGTGATTAAAGGCAACATCTTATTTGAGGCAGAGATACTGGAATAAAGATTACTCCAATTTGTATCTCCCAATCTGTAAGAAAATTCTTCTTGATCTGCAAATAAGTAACCCCCAGATTAGCATAACCTGCCAGATCATTAGGTTATTTTCTATTATGAAAATGGCATGAATATTATTAAAATGTAACTATTAATATTTATGCTGATAGCAAAACCACTATTGTTGTTACTGTTTTTATTGCAATACCTTAGAAGAGATGCCAGATAATTGCAAGATTCAGTAGGTCACTAGAGGTAAAGAGGGGAATTTTTCTGGAGTTATCATTTCTGAATACAAACTGCAAGTGAAAGTATAAGGGTTTTTTCAAATCTGAAAAGTCACTACTTCTCTTTTAAAGAAGAGAATATATTCTCTTTTAAATCTTTAAAGATCATCTGTTCTGCAATGCCTGCAAATCATTACTGTGTCATACTGGTTTGCCAAGCGAAGAGTTCAGCTATCCATTTTTCTGCTGAACTCTTTCCATCTTAGCTCATACCCTCACCTTCTCTGCTTGCTTGTGTTCACCCCAGATGCTCTGTGCAATACTCTGCCACACGGACTTGTTTCTGCCTGTGTATCCAGGACCAATACCAGGTGCATTGATGCGCCCTGGTAGCAAAAGGGGAATTTTGAAGTACTAATGTAAACCAAAGCAATAATAATTGCAAATCTTGTATTCTGAAGCACAGAGTTTGATGCAACAGCCCTTTCTGAACTGAACGTGAAGAGGGTAGAGATTTTTGTGGACATAATCTCAGACACACACAAAACATGGACACATGAAGAAATGCCACTTCCGCAGAAAGAGCCTTAGGTTTCTGAACTGTTGAAGTAAGTATTGCTTCAAAGACAGAACCTGAGAAATTAGGAATGCTGACTGAATGGACTAAGTCAGGGTTTTTCAAGTTTGTGGGTAAAATAAATGTTCATTCTTTATATAAATCCTAAAGAAGGCCAGTTTCTCTAAATGTTGATTCTTCAGTTTCACACAGCTGCTTTAAAATGGAATTAAGAATTTTTAGCAGTTATAGTAACAAAACTTAGTCAATTTAGTTTAAAAAAAATATTAAAAACTTATTAGCATAGCCTCTGAGTCAAATCCATCGTTTTATACAGGTACATGTATTGCAATTGTATAATTTAGGTACTGTGCAAGTAAGACAAGAGTAGGCAAAAGCACACTGACATACCCCCAAGGGCTTGGAAGTGTCTCTGGCAAAATGCTGGGCAGAAAAAAACCAGGATTTGAGGTAAATAGATCTTCAACATATATGTACTGTGGAATTCAAGTGATGCAACACAGCACAACATTAAATGTCGTAGTGATGATTACCTACTATGAAAGAAAGCTGTAAAATACGTTTGTTTGCTAACTGTGCATAATGTAACAAAATTAGTTAGGGATGCCTGCTGGAAAATCGTGTTAGCAGCCTTGGTGTGTGCATGATGCAAACAAGAAGGAATAGCCCATACAAAATGTGCACACAGAAAAGACAGTATAATGGGACTCAATGGGCTCCTGACTTGGTTGGCTTGTATATGGCAGACTGGTCAAGGTGTGAGTTGAGTTTGAATGCAGGGATGAGCAATCAGGACAGTTGCTGGCACAGACCATTCACTGTGCATATTAGAGAAGATTTGACACTCTTGGGATTAACAGCAGTTCTAGAGCATGTGATAGGGGAGAAAGTGCTCCATGTGTGAGCGAGAGACATAAAAAGAGTGAGATTTTTCTGGTGAATCTGAGAAGAGTGTAAAACTAAGTATAGAGCAGTGACATACTCTGCTGGGTAAATAAATCCTGTCATGAGCAGTGCCTACTGTTTCAGTTCTCTTTCTGGATTGGTGTGTGTTTTTCCAAAAGGAGAACAATTAAGACCTGTCTGTCTCTAAGGGATAAACAAATCTGAGAGACCAGAGTCATAAATATCCACTTGGTATTGAATGTGGGTCACCTAAGTTAGAATTTTTGGGCATTTTACTCTCTAGGATTTTTAGATTCTTGTTCTGTGAAAGGGGGTTAAAATCTCACCTCTGTAACTAATGAGTCACCAATTCATGTTTGTAAAATGCTGTGATCTTTTCCAACCTAAGTAATTCTATGATTCTATGAAAATCAACATGCAGTTGGTTAGAAAAATGTTGTATTACAAATAGGAGTATTGAGGGCAATTTCATAGTTAATCTATGTTTTTATTTAACCTGTAAAATTCTTCTGTTAGATCTGAATTTCAGTTTCTTCCAAATAGGGACAAGACCTGATTTTCCTGGTTCCTTAAGCACTTTGTTAGCTCTTTGAATGGTGTTGAATTTTACCATCAGACTATTCCAACTGTTATTGAAAATCACAGAGAGGTTGTCAACAAACGCTTGAGTCCAGAATTTCTTACTCTTATGATTTCTTTACTACAGTATCCCATCCAAGACATGTTAACAACTGCCCGATGTTCTGCCTAGCTGAGTCACTGCTTTTTAGTGAAGCTCTTTGCAATGCAAGCAACAGAAACTTCAGGGAAATCAATATGGCTTTCAACCCGGCTATCAAAAGCGTTGGAGATATTTAGATCATTAAATGGCAGTGAACACAAGTAAAAGCCTGTGTCTCACATCATTAGCAGTAAAGATGTTGTTTAGTTTTATTTGCTAAATCACACAACATATATAAACTGCACAGGAGATTAGAGAGGTGTGGAAAACTGATTCAGCAAAAATCCAGTGAGGAGACGGAGTCAAAGAATGGCCAAATTTCTCTGATTTCAGTGCTCAGTGCAAACTTGTTTTATTGAATTTTACTTTTATATGCCATATTAACATTTCATTTGCATACAGATTGCACTCCATCTTTACTCTAAAACCGCACAGTCAGCAGTCCTCTTCTGCAGACAAGGTGTGGTACAGCAGCATTTTAAAGTACTCTTGTTAAATTTTAAAGCAAGATGCATAAGCTTTTGGTCAATCTGCTTCAGCAGTTATCATATACATTCGTCTTTTCCTTCACAATACAGTGATAGCTGGGGGTTTGATTTTACTTATTCCTTTCAGGATTGTTTGAATGCTCACAGATGAGGCAGACACATCTAAGTACTTCAGCTACTCCATGCATAGACTCCCTAGTAAACCCAGTGCTCTTCACATCAGGTTTCCCTGCCTTGCTAATGCTCCTGCAATTCTAATTGTGAAAGCAATGGCACAGGTAAAGAACTGTCAGTACAGTGGTTTTGCCACAATGTTATATTTACCAGAGGAGGTAAACATTTAATCTGTTATTGTTGTTACCAGTGGTAGAATTGCATTAGAGTCAAATAGAGAGAAAACAGACAGTGCTGCGCAGAAAAGAATGTAAATACATCCAGCAGAAGTACATATATGCACTGTAGTAGCTGTATAGGTGGTAGATTACCATAAGACAGTTTTTTCTCCGTGAACATAGATAATTCCCAGCTGCCCTAGTATTTTTTTCACCAGCCAACTCTTAATTTATGAGTTCTAATAATTCTATTCTGAGGCTAAACAAATAAATACACCTATCAGACATTAGAGAACATGACAGAAATTACAGCAGAGTATTAACAGTTGGTATCTGCCATGCTAGAATAATAGAGATGATAGTGATAATACATAAATATGTACAGTGAATATTACTTGGCAACTGTTGATGGTGTAACCATCTTTATGTGATTATGCAGAGGTGCTGTCTTTTGTGAAAACACTGGAATTTTTTGATGTCATAATTAGTGTTGGCAGTTAGCAATGCAAGCCGTCTTGTCTTGTAATGTCAGTAAATGGAAAAAGCAAATAATATGAACGTATTAAGGATATGGAAGTTTCAAAGCTGCATCCCCAAAATCTGAGTCTCTGGAGGCTCAGTTCGGCCTTGCACTTAGCATATAGCATATAGTTATGCTAAGTGCACACAACGCTTGGCTGCAAGCCAGATCCGTGCTATTGTCCTTACAATGTGGCATCAGTGTTTCACATACAGGATAACAAACCAACTGCTAATGGTAGTAATTAGGAGCCTTGGGGGTGATTTATACCTTTTGTCACTGTTCAAGCAGTGTAAGTGCTGAGGTTTGCAAGGATAACAATTATTGGTTCAGGTGATGATCCTTTCATCAGCAGGCCCAACAGCAAGATAGACAGCTGATTTTTAACCATCAGAATTCAGTGGGCTTCGTGAAAACATTCTTATGAGTGGAACGAATGTGTCCAAACATTTGGTCGTAATTCAGCTTTGAAAATAAATATATAACCAAAAAATGACAAAGTGGAAAGATGGCAGAAATGTGGCAGATTATAACTCTAAATTGCTGATTATTTACAGATATCTAAATTTATATGCTATATTTTTAATATACTATATTATTTATTTATCTTTCAGAGATGGAGTAGAAGTACAGCACTTAATAGCACTAACTGCTTCTTATCTGAGAATCTCAAATGTTGGTGAACTAACTCTTTGTATTCTCACATTACTACCTGCAGAGTTAATGGAAACCAGCTGATAAAACTCTCAACACAAGTCTCTACCCAAATTGTCCCTAATGTCACTGTAGTTATTAGAACACCTCGTCATAGAGTACATTCCTCTCAGCCGAGCCTTTGTTTACTCCGAATTACACTTGTGCAGACAGCGATTTACTCCTTTCCTTTAAACCTTTATTACTGAGAGCACCATCACTGCTTTTGACAGAGCTAGGATTTAAATTCTGATCCGCTGAGTATTAACCTCATGGTCTCCATCGTTTTCATGGTCGCATGGAGCCTTTCCCTTTTTCCTAAGATCTTGATTTTGTCACCTAATGAATGCAAGTGTCAATGTGTGTCCCCTGCACTGCTGATTTCAGTGATGGTCGGTGGGGTCTGGTTTGCATCTGAACAAGCAGATCAGGGCCATAAGTCACCCATCATGTTGAGACCTGCATGTGCTACTGAGAAACATCTCATTCTGAAACACCTTTCATGACTATTAGAGAGAAGGAAAACAGTCGGAGCCAAAGTTAAAACATATTCTAAAAATACTTGCCTTTGCCAAAAAATGAAAATTCTTCAAGCTTAGATTTCTTGGCTAATCTTGTTCTGTACGGTGTGCCTGTTTGTGTGCAAGCCTCATTCTGAGAAGAGGCAGAATGACCTCCAGGAAAGAGCAGGATATGTTTTAGAAAAGGCAGGAAATGTGACAGTCTGGAAGCTTGGAGTACAAGATCCAATCTCTCTCCATGGATGGCAAGAGCATGTCAGACATAATGGAATATTAAGAGAAGGAACCTATTGCAGGCTCAGGGGACTTCAGTAAGATAGCATTAAAAACTTTACTGCTATTAAATCTTGGGAAGCTGTAGATAATTTTGCTTTAGAGGAGCGTGGCTGCTGGTGTGGTTAAAAATGCTATCGAAAAATCCACTCAGGAGGAATCCCTCAATAAAACAGAAACAATTGGGGCTACATTGGAAGTTCCTGCTAAGGAAAACATCATTTGGCAGAGAAGATTGGAGAGGCTGGAGAGTGACAGGAGCAGTGGAGTTTTAGGACTGCAAACGGGTGCTGAGGGAAATGGTGGAAAGACTATTGAGACTTTATTAACTGCTACATTGGGGATCAGAAATAATACTCCCCACAGATAGAGAAAAAGCCTTTCACAGACCAGTGAAACATTCTGCATTAGCTGCTATGCTAGGGAGAGGGAAGAAACCATTCTTTTTCTCTGAAATCCCTCAGATTGGAGTAGCAAAGCAGGTAACCAACAACAAAAAAGAGATTTTTCTGCCAGCAAATGTTTTCAAACAGGAGGTTTTATGCTCAAGGAAAATTATGACATGTACAAGTAGCAGAGAAACAGAAAATTGCGTCATATATAGATTCTTAAAAGCTGCCTTCTCTTTTGATTACTGGATAGCTAATGACACCACATTCCGTGACTCCCCCTGGATGGCTGGCATTTAGTCACCTTAGTTTACTACCTCATCTAAGGCATTTAGCCTTAGTTTACTACCTCATCCAGTACATCTTCTTCACTAAGCACAAGCAGATAAGAAAATTGAGAGAAAAAACTGTATTTAGAATCTTTAGAAGATAGAAATATTTGGAGGTATTTGGGTTTTTTTTTACAAAGGTAAGACATGTTTGAAGAAACAAAAGACTGTCTTTTTATCCCTCCAGATATGTGGCACTGATAAATATGCTACTTTTGTTAAAGGACCAGAAATACGAATGTGTAGCAGTGGTATTGCTCTTTTTATTTGTTTGCTTTTTTATTTTAACAAAATGAGTGCTGTAGCATTACTTAGGCTACGGAATACCCCAAATTCATAGCAGGGTAACTAAACAGGCTGAGCAGAGCGTACCTGTACCCAACCAAATACAAAGAAAGTCACTGAGGAAAGATTGTAGTTGTGATCGTCTGGGACAAAACACGTCTATACTTTGTATAGCTGGGACTGAACGCAGAAAGACACAGTATAGATGAGCTCAGAAGGAGAATAGCACTGAACTGGAGCAAAGTGCTAGTGACAGAGGAGGAATTGCCTTTGTTACTTGTAAGTGTATTAATTTTCTTCCCGTTTGTGTATCGTGTAGAGGCTTTTGTCAGCACAGCCCTGTTTACCATATATCATCTCTTTCTTCATCACACTCCTAACAGACATAGTTACTCCAGCAAAAGTTTGTAGTGTTGGCTGCTTTATCCCAGTGAGTAGCACTGATTGAATTCACTATACTCCTGCAAAATGTTTCTTCGAAGTTCTGATACTGTTGGACACAGAAGGGAGAGAAACACTCAGTTTGGTGGGAGGCTGTGAGGGAGTTGGGAAGGAAAAACAGAGTTTTCTAAAAAGTTTTTTATGCTGTGCCTTGAATTTGATCTATCCTCTCTTTCAAAGAAGAAACTACCTGCTGGCACAGTGGGGTCTGGAGGTTAATTTCTATGTTTCGTTCTTCTCTGAGATGTTTCTGTTCCTGGAGATCCAAATCTGTTCTGTGGTTACATCTGTAAGTAGCTTGGGGACTGTCCCCATAAACACTGTAGTGTTACACGTATCAGTTAGGTTCCCAGGATCCTTAGATGTTGGCTAACTGGTTAGGTGGGCCTTCTTTCCTTTGAGATTGAGCTATCCTAAATGCCAGCTTTGGGATCTTGTGAGAATTGTATGTACTTCCTAGAGGTCTCCTTCCATGTCTCATCCAATGTAGATTCCCATTTTTTATGCACTGGAAAAGCTGCATACCTAGCTGCTGCTAACTATGCAGAAAATAGTAGAAGCTTTAAATTTTTAGGTTCTTTCAATCTTCACCTACTGTATTATTCTTAAAATCTTACTATGGGCAAGGGAAAAAACCCTTCTGCTGTACCAAAAATAAAAACTAAAGCACGAGAAAAGGTTTATGTACATAGCTCAGAAAGTGAAATGGAAAATAGGAGGCAGAAAGTGAATGACAGCCACTGAAAGGCCATTTCCACTTTGAAGAACAGAATCGAGTTGTACCAGAGACTAAGAACATAAAATGTGTGTTATACACTGCCCACTCTCTGTCCTCCTCTGTTTGTGCCGGAGTTTTCTTGTGCATCTGTCTTCGCTGAAATTTGTATGATTCAGTTTTTGTTGGAGTGATATTTACAGAGGGAAAAAGAGATCCAATAGTTATATAGCTTGAATATTATCAGACATACAAAGGAAATACTTTCCAAAGTTCCCAATAAAAATAATTAGTGTTCTGTTACTGTTTACAAGAGCATAGTGTAACCCATGCAAAACTGCCTTGCTTTCAAGAGGACTTTCACTATGACATACACAACAGCAGGTGAAACAAAATCAGGTTTCCAGCTGCGTTGTGCACTTGGGATTATCGCTTAGGTTCGCTGCCCTGTGTCACCTGATGGATATCAGGAGGAAGAACCAAGAATCTGCTCTTTCAAAGCTATTTTCTTTGAATTTTAGTGGCAAGAATGGTCTTCCATTACTTAACACTGAAGACAAAGGTAAGGAAAGAACTGGATTTTTATCAAAAACCTCCTTCAAAGCAAACCTGCCCCTTTTCCACTTCAGCTGTGAGATCCATAACATGAAGTACAAGCAAGGGACCCCATAACAGCTACTACAAGACTAGCATTTGAAGACTTTCCTTTCTCGAAAGAAACCTACTTTGGTATGGAAACATAAAAAAAAGAAAGGCAATTTTAACAAAAAGAAAAGTACTTTAATGAATTACAAATAGACTGTAAATGACTACAGAAAAAACTGATGGTGTGAACAAAGTACATAAAAATCCTGTGTGCATACACTGTTTATAAATCAAGCTCTCACCCACCATACTTGGAACAGACATCCAAAGGAACATATCAAATTACATAAAAGGTCAGTGAATGTAAAATACTGAACAGACTGTTATGGGATCATTTTTAATCTTTTTCATCACCTAAAATCTTGTAGGGAGGGGTAAATTATATTAAATGAATTGAAGAAGCTAATGAGAATTTTTGGATTATAATGCCAAAATCAGGAGACATTTTTTTCATTCTAAAGATCTGGCACTTGCTGGAAATTCTTTCCAATTACTGAAGACATTTGGGAAAATTAATTTTCTGCTTAATTTTTTTTAATGCACTTCTGGCTTTTAAAAAAAGAAACAAAATTTGAAAGTATTTATAACATTATTAAAATAGATAGAACTCCTCATTTGATTGTTGCAGAACTCCTCTGAGTTGGTGTTAGCACTGTTTTACAGAGGGAAGCCAAGGTTATGGTCACAAGTCCCGTGTTACAGCTGCATTCTGCTTACTCCATAAAACAGCTGAGGTCGGGAAAAACAATCAAAAGGTAAATGAAGATATCCCATTCTGGCTTAATATTTTCATTTTTAATTCTTTGAAACCTCACCTCTAACTCTATGTTTAGACACAAAAAAAAAGGGCTTGATTTCTGGGACCACTGAGTACTCAGTGAGTACTTTTTCCTATAGGAAGTAGAGGAAGTTGATGTAGAGGAGGCTCCCTCTTTCCCTCTGTTTTCTTCTTTCTCTTTGTTTTCTGACTTGTCATCACTAAGAAGAAATACTTAATTTGAGCTTATGGACCCCTGGGAAAATTCTAGAGAACTAGGAAGTTTGAGGTGTTTATGTGTTGGCTTTCAGTTGATGTAGAGCATCTTGAAGATTACAGTTTGTTTTGGCTTCATCAGAAATTTACTTGCTGTTAGTTCTCTCAAGCCTGCTGGGTAATGAGCCCACACTGCCTCTGTTTTTGAAACCTCTAATGAACCTTTTTTTTTTTTCTATGTTTTATATGTGTTTATTTTAGGGGAGAAAATAAAAAAAGGGCACTTTCATCCTAATCCATCCTATTTCTTGTGAACTACTTAGGGGCCACTTTTTCTTAGATGTGTCTAGATGTAACATTTCTTGACTATTCTGTTACTTTATGGTCACTTGAATGAATAATACTATAAAAATCATATAATCAAAAGTGTCCAGTTGCAGTCTGATGCATCAGCCCTAGGGTTGTGACAAGATGAGAGATGTTACTTACATAGTAGGAAATAGAAGTTCTTAAAAAAGTAACCCTCTTCTGTTTGAAGTCTGGATAATCCAAGCCAGACTTACGATTCAGCATCCTCACTGTGCGATATAAGACCTTAATCTAAACTTTGTGACTTATGTCCATCCTTTCGCTGGATTTCTCCTTCTTAGAAATCTCTTTAATTTGTCTGCTATATATCTTAAATTTTCTTATTTTTAAAAATTAAAGCTAGCTCAAAATGAAACTCTGGTTTGGTTCTGAGACCATATAGCACTGCTAATTATAGCCCCCTGACTTCCTCTTGAAAGCCTTCCTTCCCTCCACCTCCCTCCCAGTGTCCGAGCGTCTATGCAGATTGCTGTAACAGATTATCCCAGACAGTCCTACAGTACCAGTGACTTTAAAAGGCATGTTCAGGACAAGATTGACTTGCCAAGCAGTCCTTCTTGAAGATGACCAAGAATATTTTAATTTAGACTTTTCCCAAGAAATCAAATGATTTGTTTGTAAATATTTTTATTGAGGTGTGTATTATTTTTGTAGGTGTGCTTTTATATGGCATTTTGTGGGTGTGTTTATCCATGTATGCATATAGAGAGATGTATTTTTCTGTATGTATGTCACATATTTTGCTCTTACTGCTAGTAGCTTTTAATATTTTTTCTCTGGGAACATGCTGTGATAGCTTCAGTATTTCAAAGAGCATGCAATCCAAAATCTGTCAGTAGGAAATATTTCTTTAAGGAAGAAAATGTGTTTTTTGTTAACTTTCTCAATCTCTCATCCATTCAGCTCTGTGTTGAATATATGTGCTGTTGAGGGCTTGGGGTGGGACTCCAAAGACTTCTGTTTATTTCACCATTTTGTAAACACTAGTTAACAAGAGTGATGTTGAAGCTGTAAAGTTTGAATCTGTATGTGAGAATCTTTTCCGAAACTAGAGTTTTAAAAGTTACAATTCAGACTACCGATTTATATCCGTCCCTAATGAGTCACTATTCACCTTGCAAGGAAACAACATATATTGTCTTGTCATATTAGTTTTAAGTGATTTTGCATGCCTACAGGAAGACATTTAGGGAGAAGAATCCATGCAATTTCTATAGCATCAAAGCCTTGTTAGGGTTTCCAGGTGACTGAATTCAGATTTATTGTTGGTGAACTTGGTTCCCAGTGATCTATTTAATTCTAAATTAGCATCTGTATTGCAATGCTTAACTCTTACAGTGTGCTTTCCAAACATACACTAATTTGGTCTCACACCATCTCTCAAACAGGAAGCCAGATAATGAGGTGTGGGATCTTTTCTTTTTCCTTTTAACTGTATCGTTATTATTAATGCCTGAACTATTCTGAGGTGTTATAACAAAAGGAGACAAAGCACATCAGTTTATTGGGAGAGAGAAATGCATTGAGGCCAGCCCCATCTGAGCCTTCTAGAATTCAGCTGTTGACTTCTCTGTATTGACAATCCCAACTTCCACAAAATCCATCCATCTGCTACACTCATTAATAAACTACAATGTGCTTCTCTGATTCTTCTTGCCAATTCTTTGTTGTTACTTTTCCTTGAACCAAATTTTTATACATTTTATAAAACCCCTACTAGTCTTCATCTTCTACAGCTTAACAAATAGTTTCTAATGTGAACTTACACCTATGCTTTGCTGAAGTACAGATACGTGAAATATATACATTTTTTTTGTCTGAGACAGTGGTTTCCAGACCCTCTGTAACTGACTCACAGAGTTATTCTATGCATCTTATATTGTGAGTCTGATGCGTGATGAAGAGATGTTTGTAGTGTTTTCAAATAAAAATTTGATCATTATGGATAGATGTTGAACTGTGAAAAGTGTTAAAGATGGATAGTTGTTTCCAGTCAAAAAAGTTTTGGAAGAATTGATTTTAAAATATCAGTTATCTTACAAAAAGATGTATCTTTTTGGCGTGTCCTAATCCCTTTAGTAAGTTCAAGGTATAATTTTTCCATGTCCTCTTTATCTTCATTCCTGTTTAAAACTTTGAATACCATTAAGGTCATACTTCAAATCCAGTAGCGGCATGGATCTCCATTTTCCTCTCTCTGACTTCTTCTAAGAGCAGTAAGTACTATAAAATATTCTGTGCCATTCTAACTAATCACCCCTCTGGCATTCTGAGCAAATGCAGGTTAATGGTGAATCTTTTAATATTTCTATTAATTAAGTATATTATCCTAATAACTCTATTGTCAATTTTTCATTGCTAGGTAATGACTGGAGCTGGGTTAGCTATTCATAACTACTAATGTATTTAAAGGAAAGTAGTGGGTTTTGTTTGTTTGTGAATTGCCTGCTAGCAAAGTCTAATTTTTACAAACATTTTTGTTATTTGAAATTAATTTAGGGTTGTTCTATGCAGACATGATTGAGCAGAGGCACATTCATCAGAGGGTGTCGCTTCTTTCTGGTTTGGACAGGGGCATTTACACAGGTTATACGAAAATGGCTCTTGTAGGTCCCCCGTTACAAGAATTAATATTTCAGGTAGAGTTTTCATCCTAGCCATTTTATTAAATATGACACGTGTGTATATGGAAATGAGTACATAGTTGGTGTGTTGGTATTTTAGATAGTTACTATGACCTACATATTTGCTTAAATCCATAACATGATGTTAAGAGGAGGATCTCTGGGAAGGCTTTAGATTTAAGCACTACAGAGGGGAGGAAGGAGACACAGTAATTAAATCAGTGACCGTAATTCTTATTCTAATAAAGTTTCCTGTTTGGAATTGAAAGAAAGGACTCCTGCTACAATTGTACATGTGTTACGGTGCCACCCACCGTAATGAGGTGGAAACAGAAATGCAGCCAATTCAATAGGACTTTCAGTTTGATGAGCCCGTGGAAAGATCTGAACATAAGGATTGTTTCACAGAATCTGAGCAGCAGTGAAGCTGAAAATATCGATTCATAAATTTCCTGGGAAGATGAGAAAAACTATGCAATCATTCCTGAAAAGTTGATGAACATTTCCATCCAAAAATACAATACACTGATAGGTGTGTTTGTACAAAAACGTAAGGAGATGCAGAAAGTTTTCATGCAGCAACATAAGAATAAACAGAGGAAAATGTCCTCAAGGAAACACGCGTATGAGAATTTTAAAGAAGGAATTCTAGGACAAATCGTGACACTGGGTTTGGCTTTGAAAAAGGCAGTGCAACTGTCAGCATGGTCCAGGCAAATGAGAAGTTACTCCAGGAGTGTGCTGAAAGAGTGATGTAAGGAGATCTGCAGGAATTCTCAGGTGCAAAAGGAAGGCTGTTAAAAATGCCTTTTTCCAGAATTTAATTTCTTGGTCAGAAATGTAACAGGTAGATGAGGCAAGACAAAAGATAGGAGGCTGGCTGAAGTCTGAGGCAGTTGTGCTGGAAGTTGAGAATGTGGATGCTGCTGTACTTAGATGCCATACTTAGATGCCCTAATTGTGGGTCAGAAGAAGACTGTACAAGCACAGCTCAAAGAGCTCGGCTGTTCCTCAGTCTGGAGACATGAGCTTGTCACTGATGGGGAAGCAGTGAGACAACAACATTGGAGGGAGTGATTTCTATTTTCTGGGATTTGTGGTCTACAGACAGCACTCACGAGTGGTTTGGATTGACAGTCTTAATATTTGCACTGTGAGCTGACAGGCATTTGCAGTATGAGGCGTGGTATTTCCTTGGTCTCGTGCTGGCTTTCGCAGACAGAAGTCCAAGTGCCAACCTGGGCATGTGGAAGGAGCATGCAGGACATGCCCAGGTCTTGTTGCCTGTCGTGGGCAGTGAGTTTGCACTGGTAAATCCATCACATCCCAGTCACATTGGACATGCTGTTCATGTGCAAATCAATTGTCCTGAAAATGTGCAGTGAAGCCTGCCTGTCCCAGATGCTTGAGACTCACTGGACATGTCAGTCATTTTCCTCGTGCACAAGAAACAGTTTTCCAGGCTGCCCATGGGATCTGTTGGAGCTATGGCTACTGGAAATCCCAAACAAATGTTAGGAGAAGCGGTAGGGCAGTGGGTGAAGTGTAAAGGCAATAGAAGAGGTAAGAATCACAGTACTTTCACATTTAAAATTGATTCAAATATAGAAGTGGCTGTGATTTATAAACTTGAAGAAGGTTAGCCTTAATCTCTAGCTAGACATTTTCATTGCCTGAGTAAACTTTGAGCTCATACTAGCTACAGAAGCAGGAATTTGGTATTAATAGAGACACTTGAGGCAGTTTTCTTAACTTAACCACCCACAGTGTCATGGGGCTTTTACAATGAAGCAGTCTGCCTAACAGAAATGACTTAGATGCTTAGGACAGCTTAGGTCCTAAGGGACCATCTGTGCTGACAATTTAGCTGCTTCCCAAAATAATGGAAGAGTGCAGAAGAAAACAGAAAAGTAAAATAGAAAATGTAAATAGAGTTGTGTACCCCACAGCATTTGCTGAAGAAAATCACAGATACTGCAGACTTCGGCAGAGAATCTTCCTAAGCAGCCCAGGTGCTGTGTAAAGCTCCCAGTGCCCATAGGTAGACAGAGACACAAATAAGTATTTTTACTTTGCTTTACATAGCTTTACTGACATGCCCACAGGGGGTTTTGTATTTTTATAAAAGTATTGTGCATCTAGGTTCTGAGTGAATTTTCCCACAAAACTATTGTGCAGAGAATCTTTTCTTAACTGCAACTTCCTTGGAGATCCAAGCAATGTAAATGACTTTAAAAAAGCCAATTAAATGTATGACTGAATGTCAGCCTTTCTGATTGCAGCCTTCATTAAGAAACTGGAAATGTGAGGTATTTTTTTACCTAATATTGAACACAGTTAATTAAAAAGGTAAAGATTACATTTTGCTTCAGTTAATTTGAAATAAAGAACCTCCATTTAAACAATAAATTTCAGATTTTAGTTATAGCAATTAATAGACCAAACTGTGTACTTAAGGTTTTATTATATTGATTCTAAAATAATTAGATTAGCAAACACATTGCAAATATATTATCTAAAACAAATAACATTATCACCACGCTTTTTGTTATACAGCACAGCAATAAAACATATAACAGTATAATCTAAAGCAATCTCATAAAATTAATAGTCATAGAGCATACATTCCATTCTTGCACTAAATGACAAAAGCCTGCATGATGATCATGTGGACAGTTTTATACTGTGAGGCTTGTTAAATGTTTTGGTGTAGAATTTGTCAAAGTTAAGACATGTCTTTTATGTTTAGCAGATAATTTTAGTCACATGTGTGTTTACTGGAGTATTTCCACCCAGCCCTTTTATTAAGCTGCCCAAGTAATCTTGTTTTAACTGCGTCTCTCAATCGCTCTCCCACCAAACTTTCACATTCTTCCTTGTAAAGCAAATTGTAAAGAGTGTTTCAGCAGTCGCCTGAGACATCAGTTTTAAAAGCCTTAAGGCTGTTTGAGAGGCCTTTTAAAAAGCATGACATTCAATCAAAGTTCAGTGAGGAAAGTTTTAATGAATAAACTTGGTAAATTAGAAAGCACCGCAGCAGAGTGATTAACTCTCATTTGTGCATTAGTGTTAAAATTAATTAAAATGTTTAAGCCATAGGAGGCAGGTTACCTCCTCAAGACCTGGCTTTGCCCTCGGAGTCAGTCTGGATCCAGCAGCGATTCATCTTGCACAAGATGAGAGGAGGGGTAAAAGAAAAGAACAGCCAGGACAAATGTGTTTTCAATGGTGCTTAGCTGCAGGAAGGCCACGGAGACCTCAGTGTGGCGTTACTGAAGTGTGACATAATAATACAGTAGGTACGTTGGAGGGGATATGCTTTAGAAAGAAGGCGAACCTCCTTTCACACAGATTTCATTTTGACTTGACGTGACAGAGCTAATTGCATTACCAGGACGCATGCTGGATTGTGCTGCAGTGTAAAACAGACTGCTGGAAATTAGCTCCCTTTTTCTGATTTGGTTAAACTGCTCCTGGTGAATATAACTTTCTTTACTGAGTACCATGAAGTATATGATACAGCAATATAATTTTATACTCATAGCTGTTGCCACTTTTACTAACAGTCTTTTGCTGCATCAATTAATTACACAAGAAGTTAGCTACCATATCTGATATACTATGGAATGAGGATTTATTTTAGTGCTTTGATGGCAATACATATTAGCAACTGATTTTGTAAGTAATCATAATGTTAAATTCCCATAAACTTATTTTCTTTTAAAAATCATTTTAGATTAGTTTCTTTCAAGAACCAGGAGCCTGTATTTCTTCCTATCCAGACCCATTATGATGTGGCTGTTTAACAAATCTGTGCTGGTTTGGAATTATAAATGACAGCCTATTTTATAAAGGGAAAAGTCTTCTTTGACAGCAGAACAATATCATACGAGTAACAAATGGAAAATTGTGTCATACAGCTGAACAGTTGTTTTCACATGTTCACCAAGGGCCAGTTATTAATTTTACATTGGTCAGAATTAAGGATTTTGGAGAAATTCATCTGAAACTGAAAGTATGAAAAATTTCTGCTCAATGAAAATTACCATTATTCGCTGTAGATCTATATTCATAACTTTAAAACCTGGCAGTCTTTCCTATTTTTTTTCTCTATAGATTTCTTGTCAACAAGGGTGTCAGAGGTCAATGTCAGAATGCCCCTCTGGCACCCATTAACTATAACCAGAAAACTTGTTCACTATTGATCTACAATGTCTAAATATCTATTATGTTGGATATAAAAGGTGGTTTCACATCTTTCTAAAACAGATAATTCATAAAGGCCAAAGGGTCAGGTCTGGTGATATATTATTGTTTCACTGTATCAGTGACTACTAGTGCAGAAGGGGAACAGGCCAGGCTAAGTGTCATTGAACTCTTGCGGGAGGCAGTTGTGTGCCTCTGTGCACGCTGCCCTCCCATTCCCACCACAGCCCCTTAATGCTATTTAATGCTGTTTGCTTGTGGGTTTGCTCAGTGTTTTACTCTCCGCTGTGCTGAAAGGAAGGTGCCTGAAGGAGTCATGCTTAAAGTTGGTGTTCATATCGTTGTAGCCAGAGCTCAGATGAATCTGAAATCTAAATGAAAGTCAAGTCTCAATACCGAAACCTCCGCCTTTGGCAATTAAATGGGCCGCGGTCCAGCTTGCTGTCCATAGAGCACTTTACACCATGATGGTCGCGCAGCCAGGGCTCTGTGTGTGGTGCAATTTGACTGTTACAAGAATTGTGCACAAAAGGGCAGAGCCCCCATGGGTATAAGTTGTCACAGCTCCGTTGACTTCAGTAGAGCGATGACACTTGATGTACACAGAGGATCTGCCCCAGAATACTTGTCAGACTGTGGCCATAGTTCCAAAATCATGTGTTTTCTGAACAGACACTTATGTAATATCATATGAATGATTTTGTTTGCTCATATCAACCCATCAAATTTATTGAGGCTCTTAATCTCCTCATTATTTAACTACTGAGATGCCTCTGCTCTGCTTAACGCTCAAATGCAGAGCAGAAACAACTGTGAATTTCTTTGTTCTGCTATTCCTACAGCAGAGCACAGAAACACTGTCAGGATGGAAGACTCGATTCAGGGCTTAGGTCCCCCCCCAGTCCTGTGAATTCAACCTTTGAGACTACGTGGCATTTCCCAGAAGGCACCTATTACTTCTGCAGGATGAGGCCCATAACAAGCAAACCCTCTTTGGAAAGTAGCTGATACTATACACTTTAATGGAGCTTATGGCCTTCTAGCAAGCCCCCAGAATGGTTCATATTCTTCCAGGCTACATTTTTGAAGAAAGTAAATTGAGATGAATCATGCTAAGATGAGATAGTTAAAATGTCAGGCTCCATAAGTTTCAATGCATCCTTATAGCTCTGAACACTACAACTGAACATTGGAATAAGGGAAACAAAAGAGAATCAGATAACTAGTTCTTATAGAGGGGGAAAAAGTAATTTCTGTCTGCACTGCTACACCATGGAAATCCACATAGTACAGTTTTAGAGCTGTACCTTAAAAAAAACAATTGCAGTTTCTTTTTATCACTGGTCTTGGTTACACATCACTGCCTACTCTATGACACACTAGAATTGCAGAGTTTCTGAGGCAAACAATACACCACCAGCTTTATTTCTGTTTACAAATGTTACCTGGGGGAAATGTGCCTGTACCTGTTGGATAAATTACAAATCATCAGCACTAAATATGACCCACAACAGTAACACAGAGGGGAAAAGGGAGCACTGTCTGTACATATTTGGTGTTAGAGAGGAGGAAACTGCCTGCTCAGTATATTGCTTTTTTAATCAGTTAATGAAATTATACTGCTCTAATGTTTAAATGTGGTGTTTCCTCAAGCACTTTCTTGACAACAGACATGTGCTTATCATAATATTTACAATTAACTGAATTAACTATTACTATTCTTTTAAGTGACTCACTGTAAGTGTTGAACCTAAGTCACATTACCAGAAATGTAAAATGCAGGCAGAATTATGTCCAAGTGGTTTTCGTGTGGCAAAGGTACATTATACAGAGAAACGTTGTGGCTAGTGGCATATGAACCACCTCTTAGTCCAAGCCTCAGAGGTGACGTACAGCTGAGCTGACTGAAGGAAATCTTTGATTAGAACCAAGAACAAGGCTTGCATTCCTATTTCTAAAGCAGTGGCAAGCCACCACCTAAACCGTTCTGCTACCACGTCCCTTTTCCAAAGGTTGGGTAGGACAGTTTTTCCTGCCATGGCCAATGAAGTCAAGATCGGTTACATGGACCTTGTACCATGCATTTAAACGAATCAGTCTTGGGTCACACCTGATCACAATGTGGTTGACCTTGACCTGGTCCAGACCATTAAAACCTGTTGCAGGGCTCGGGCCCAAGCCCATTCTAACTAGATCAGACCTGAGCTGGGCATGCCAAGGCTTTAGGTTTAGCTGCAAGGATAAAGCCAGACACCAAATAGGGTCAGGAGAAACAACTGTTTTGTAACTGGATCCTCTCACGCCGCTCTGGCTGCAACACAGATGGGCCAGAATGAAGGCTATCACTCCTAGTTTATAGCCATTAGCAATCATGATTTCCCTAATATGAAACAGAAATAATAGTATTATTAATAATAATATCAAACTGACACATTATTAGCCTCTACAGATGGCTCTCTTCCTCCTAATAATTTTTATTTTTATTTAATGTTTGGAGATGCTGTAAAAAGTGACTAGTGCTTCAAAATGTGACCTCTGTGGGGTTTAAAACCTACTGAATCAGATGAGATATTAAAGCATTCAATGTAATGTATGACTTAAAGCTATGTTTTTAAAACTTTAATAGGAAATGTCTGATGCTTTAGATTACTATTTCTTGAAGTACAGTAGGCTGAAGAATTTGCTTCAGAGGGTCTCTTTATATCCAAGAAGAGCTTCAGTGAGAATACACAGTATGTTCTTCCTTCACCATGCCTCTAAATAGATGTAAAGGAATTAGTGTGTATTAATAATACATCATGTTTCTACTTTGTTTTATACTATTGTACATATGTTCTTACACCACAATCAACACCACCGTACTTAAATATCTCCAAGCAGTTCATTAAAGAAGGTGATTAACATCTGTCATGTGTTTTTTCCCTCCTTCTGTCTCTGAGGAGAGGAGGATGTTCAGTGGCAGACCTGATTTTGGTAGGGATTTATCGTTTGTATGGGAGGCTTTTTTATTTTGCTGAGGTTTTATTTTATTACACAAAACTACCTATTGGGATAAATGTTTGCAAAGGCAACTCCAAAAAAGTCTGCTTTGCAGTTGAAGCGAAAGGTGATGAGATCTAACTTGAGTGAATATGTTCAGAGACTCGGGCTGGTGTGTGGTGGGAATCCTGCCGCGTCCTCACCTGCTTGCCGGGAGACCTCCCATGGGAATGCGAGTGAAGGTCTTGACTGTGGCTTGTGTCTTAGCACTTCAGACCCTCTTGGACACCCCAGAAACATTTTGAAGATAAGGACCAAAGAGAATCTGCTTTTCACACGCATAATAGAGGCTGGGTCTCAGGGAAGCTGTGTGGCCTCCAGGTTCTCTTAAGCTGCCGATAGACTGGCCTTGTAGGGGTTTGCCGTGCATCCAAGGGAATTGTGCTGTAGTTAAAAACTTCAACATGCCTTTCCCCCCTGCCCACAAGCACCAACTTAGTGTAGCTTTGGTGGCAAGCTTCAGCTTGCTTCCCCTGCCTGCTCCTCCATGAGCAGATCTCATTTGGACACAGAGGTGGTGGGAACTGTGACGCCCACTGTGCTGAAAGAGAGCAGACGTTTCACTTGAATCTTGCTGGTTATTGAGTCCCTGTTGTCTGACTAAGCCGTTCCATGGTTAAATATGAATGTGACTAAAACATGGGGAGAAACTGGTCCTTTGGGGAGCCCTTAAGTAAAAACCCTCAGTGGAATTAAACAGTTTCTTGCTGTTGCTCATTGTGTATTTCCCTGCAGGAAGGATTCAGATAAATCACTTTGCTGTGTTGCCTGGATTTCTGACACTCTTTCAGTGAGACAGTAGCATCTCAGAACGAGCAGTAACTAGTATTACTTGCTAGGTAGGATCCAGTAGGATAAGAATGCCTATCCCTCCCCATCAACTGATGAGGAAGTAAAAACAGTCCCTACGGTAGCAACATCTGGAGAGCTTGCAGGGTGCCAGGTTATTGTTGTCAGCTAGGTGAGGCTGTGTTTGGCTTTCAAATATGTGAAGGTCTGATATAGACTGGCATTTTCATGGGTTTTCACTCTCAGCCAGATTATTGTGTGGGCAAGACCAGAAATCAGATTAGTTACAGCATTTTCCCTCATAGGATCTCCAAGGTTGGAATGATTGTGGTCTCCATTACAGTCATTTTGCAGCATCAACCTTACTGAGTTAAATCTTCCTAATTTTTGCTTTAAATTTTACTTACTCATGGTAGCTATGCATGAAAAGCACAGAGGTTTGTCCGAATTTCTACATCATCTCTGCAAGCTTTCATACTAACTATAAGACCACTGGTAGCTCTTAGTAATAAATTTACCTCTGTCATAATATTTACTAATGCACCTGGCTCACATTAATTGTATTCTGTTTGCTTTCCCAAAGAGCATTTGATGACTTCTCGATGACAGCGTAGTTTTGTACCAGCTGGTTTCCATAGACAAGCCAGTTGTTATTGTCTTTGTGGAATTTGCACTACCAGCTTCCATCAAGGGAGGGAAGTTTGTAGCCAGTTCTGTTTCACACTGAGGGGACATGGGGAGGTCTGATCCCTTCCTTGACTTTCCCAGTGAACAAATCCTTGGACTGTGAAGAAGGTTTTCTGTACCTCCAAAACCTCTTTATGGGAGAGCACAGAGGAGAACGGGAAAATAAAGTGCAGGGAGAAGGTCTGTGTGTGCATATGCAAGCCCATGAACACACGCATACAAACACACACACAGTCTTACAAAGATCCCAGTGGGGAACCCACACTAAAGGTTAATGCAGCCCCAGGCTGTAATTAGCCTTTTGCACAGAGTCTCCTTGTTGTGGAATCTCTATTTATGAGGGTTTTCAGGGGCAATGAACCACCAGTCCCCTCCCCCAGTGCCCCCAGTAAAGCCCACTGGCAGGAAGCTGGCGAGGATGCTGGGGTTTGGGAGGAATGCTGAGGAGCAGGGCTTCATCTCTGGTGGTTCTGGGGCTCCGGCAGGTCCCTTTGAGATCTCGGGGATGGAGAGAAGAAAAATACATTGCCCGACTGCATGTCTTTTTTTCACCGAGTAAGGGCTAACCTACCAACCTGATTTAGAAATTCATTGTCAGATCAGTTGGTGACAGCAAATTTGCCTGTTAATCATATGTATCTGTCACCAGAGAGAAAATTTTCACTGTCCTGTTTTAGTTCACACAAGAAAGGTTCCTCTTCATTGAAGTGCAAGAAATTAAAGGAATTGGAGAGCATGATAAATATTAACATTCTTACAAACTCGATTTGATGCTGCTTATCCAAGTTCATCTTACAAAAATGTGCTGTCTTGCTATTTGGCGGTAGCTAGTTGTTGCAAGGCGCAGTGAGGATATATTGCAGTGATCAACTCTTTGGTGGCTGGTGGAGTCAACTCCGAGGGTCATCCCTTCAGTAACTAGTGCATAAAATTACATCTAGATATTTTGTTATGATCTGGATTTGCAAACCTTGCATATGTTGAAGTCAATAACACTATTGAATTTTACCAAATGAATGCCATTTATTTTTAAAATTCAAACAAAATATCTCCTCTACTGAGTATGACCTCTTCAGGAATCTGCATAACATCAATGCACTGCTAATGAATTCCTGCGACACCACGAAGAGGCCAGTATTTAGGAAAAAAAATCATGTAATATAACAATGCAAAAACTAGAAGGGAATCAAACTTCATTTGATTTGGTTGTGCAGATGCTCTAAGCTCAAAGTGTTTTCTTGGTGCATGGAGAGAGACGGGGGGAATATACTGCACCACGACGTAGTTCAGGGTTCTGTTCTATTAGTGCTAAGTGGAATGACATTGCACTGATAAACTGAGATAACGTTTTCAAAAGGCAAATCCCACAATATATTGAAACCTCCTGGGACCATGTGTAGGTGTTGTCAGCTCCACTGCAGGCACAAATGCGAACTCCCACCACTGGGATATGTAACAATTTGTAATGCAACAATTAACAGAAATATTGACATAAGTATGTACTCAGCAGGGAGCTGGTATCTCATAGACTCACTAGAGTGACTGTAATACAACATATACAGTACCCCATCAATTCTTAATGCGGGCTGGTCTCCTATATAAATTACAACGAAAGCATACACGTATGCATACATGTAGCAAGCTACTTGCATGGTGTGGCGTGAAAAATAAAACTTCCCTTTCAGATCAGGTTCTTTTACTTGGTTGTGGGGAAAGTATGTTATAAAAATGCATATTTTTTAACATGAAATACCCGTCAAATTGTATTATCGTCATTGCCAATTTCACAACTGGCAAACCGTGTTAAACATAAATCTGCAAAATTATAATTAGGAAAACATTTTGCAAACCATTCTCCTGGGGATTTTGAGGTTAGTGGCATTATAAATGCTGTGGGTTTTATAGCGTGTGTGATTTCCACTCCCCCCTAAAGCACACACGCACATACACACATACACACACGCAGTTTCCCATCACTTTCATCTCGTCCTTCATCTCAACTAAAGTAAATAAGATATCCACTCAGATAATGGAAACTCCACTAGCACTCTGTTAGTGCCTTTTCATGCCAATTAAACACATTTTATACAGTCATAGTAGATGCTCCAGTGCCTACATACTA
>NC_134319.1:3407500-3452500 GCF_964195595.1 Calonectris borealis
TGAGCACTGGAAACAGCTCATTTGATATTTTCTGCTGGAACTTCTTTACTGTGGGGAAAAGTTCTGGTTTATGTCCTTTTGGAGAAAAAGTAGAAGCAAAGCTTTAGATGATCTTCTTCTGTGCGTCCATCTTCCATGCTCCAGGATACTTGCTTCAAAGTAATTAATTTGTTTCTAAGCACAATGTTCTTTTCCGTATCAAAGGAGAGAAGAAAACAAACAATGGAATCATTAATTCTAATCTGATTTCAGAACACAGGGAACCATTCTAAACCTCTGTCTTGAAATATTTTCAGGACAAACAGTATAAATTAACTTTTTTTTTCCATTAGTAACTTTCTACACGGGGAAAACACATTTCCAAGCTATTCTATTTATGTTCCACATGTTGCTGCAATTGCCTTCAACTGGATAGTGTGGAAAATCAGTTTTCTATCTAATCTCTCTCTGCACACTGTATATAAGTAGGGCAATATTATCCTAGAACTCCGAAGATGTTATGTACACAACATCTTATTTGAAATTAATAGGCATATTCACAGTACCAGAAACCCATTTATTTTAGAAAAGACATGTTGCCTTTTTGGGGGCTTGCCACGTCCCAACTGAGCAGGGTGAAGCTGAGTATGGAGTTGTAGGTTGGTTTATCTATCTCCAGGATTCTTGCAATTTCTCAGATTTCTACTGGCATCACATCCATGTAGGGATAGCATAAAGTGACATTTACTATTTCGGTCTTAAAATGAGTATGGGTATTGTTGCTAATAATCATCCTCTTGTAAATTATAAATGTCAAGGACACCCAAAACCACGTGTTCCCTGTAGCTTCTTTTTTAGAAAGAAAGTCTCCCATTTGCAGACGTTGTCAGGCTTGGGTTGGTCCATTTGGCGTACAGCACAGCATTATCCTTTAAGATGTTTGACCCCTGCCTTTGACTTCTCCAATATAAATTAATAAAATGGGGATTTTTTGTTAAGGGATGGCACCACTTAAAATCCATATGACCTACAATTGCTGTGCTTCAGGTTGCTTCAGGTAATTACCTGTGCTTCAGGTAATATCAGTTCTTAAAAATAAGAGTAAATGGGGCTGACCTGGGCCAGTCCTGAAATCAGAGAATATTGTAAGTGTTACCAGGAGCGGTACATGGAGCTGGCAAGAACTTTCCATTGCTATTATTAAACCAAAAGCACTGCAGAGAGCTGGGGTGCAGCAGATGAATGAGACAGAGAGCCATGTGCTTTGCTGCAGTACAGGGATGGAGACATATCTGAGAGGTAGGTGCCATCGCTCCAATTCTGCCTGAACTGGGGACTCTGAAATGGGCTTCCCACCAGCTCAGCAGCGCTGCAGCCACTCTCCCTTCGCCCCCAGCACATCCCCACTACCGAGCAGAAATGCTCAGAGGACTGGATCTGGTTAATTCCAGCCAAGAAAAGCAAGATCTAGACCATAAGTGGTTGTAGTAGGAAGGTATTACATTACCTGAATGTCCCCCGCCTCACAAGCCAGCTCAGCAGTGTTCTTCGCTTTGCTAAATGGCTGTTCTCAGTGCTGCTACACAGCTGTCGTGTTATACCACAGCAGAGGCGGCATTACATGTGCAGATGAAATATAGCTAATTTATTAGAGTGAATCAAAATCAGGAGTTAAGTTGCATTTTGAAACCTTAAATATATCAGTAAGTGCTTTATAACTGTTACCTTTTCAAAGTTAAATAATTGGCAATGTTTATGGAAAAGATAACAAGTACAAATGGCTCTTTGAATGAGTGGTATTCTCTAATTTGAAGAGTAGCAAAATGAGAAAGTGTGAAAGAATAGACTAGGGACTATAAACTGTAGCTAATCCACAGTCCTGCTTCTGATGTTGCTTAAACTACTGATGATTCTTTTTTTTTTCAGTGAATCCGTTGCACAGTCAGAGTACAGCCCTTAAAGCCTAAAAGACGACTAAAGATTTAAGTGCTAATTCAGCAAATTATTTAAGTCTAAGCTCATGCTTAAATTTGTCCTTCTTCCAGAATGCACTGTTAAAATTTCTCATTTAATGTGAGAAAAGGGCATATTTAATCTCATTAAATTTAAAGAAAATTTTATCACTAGTGCCGTAAATAAGGTTGGACTTCAGGGTGACAAATGTGGGCTGGGTGAAGCATGAGAACACTGCCATGAAGGAGGATACATCTGTAGTCAAAGCTGCACATTTTTTTAAGGTCTTTTCAGGGAAATATCAGGTATCAAAACCTGGCTTTCCTGTCTTGTATGGAAATAGTTGTTTGGACCTTCAGTTCAGCAGGAGCCTATTGAATGCCCTGTATTGTTCTACACACGCTCCCCCTGCCAAGTTATTTTAATTAATGACTATTGATTTAAGTGTTCTCTATTCTATAAAAGATAAGGATAGCAAAATAATAATCTCCAGTTAGTTTCTCTATTAAATAAATCTGAAGAAATATTTGTACATAGGGTAGCTATTAAATGCATTGATCAGGATTTTATTTAGTAGGAGAAAGTCCCAGTCTTTGAGTCCCCGTCTGAAACACAAAGGCCCAAAAGGAGGAGCAGGAGACACATAGTGTCAGGTTTGACTTCTTTCCAGCTTGGTATAACAAGAGGATTTTGCTCATTCTTTCTGCCCCAGGCTTCTCTCTGGGCAGTTATAGGGTGTGGTGGGTTGTACATGATGCACGTGAAGAGGAAATGTTCAGCTGCTCCTTTATGCCATGAAAATCAGTTCTTCAGAGCTTCCTCCCTTACTGGATAAGCCAAAAAGCAAAGAAAACGTATGGGGCAGGAATTATCAAGCTCACCTCTAATGGTGTACTATATTTCAAGGTTCTTACATTGAACCCTTAATGAACTGATCTTTGCTGGAAAGAGCTGTGTGGTCACATATTAGTTACAGAGAGAAGAGACTGTTCACACTGGTGGTTGGTCCATGTCAGAAGGACAAGACAGCATCTCATTTCTTCTCAGAATTTCTACCTACGGTAGTGACTCTTTATTATTCCTTTGGGAAAAGAGCATTTGCATAGCTGTCCCAGGTAGAAAACCACAGGTTTACTGAACAAGCCATACTGGAAAGATAGGCTGTAGCCAAATACTTAGAATTAAAGAAGAATTAAAGGATGAGGTGGGCTAGTTGGCACACTCCAATTACAAGGAGGCCAGGCTGATACTGCTGAGGGGCCATGCAGGCCCTCCTCTTATCTCGGGACGCAGGTGGTGGTGTTCACTAGTCAGTGTCAGGTGGGAGATGTTTAGCCCTTTTGCCCTGCCTTCTCTTTTTGACTCAGGGTAAACCCAACTGTGTGAATAATGGAAGAAATTATCCCCATCACATTTTTTTGCATAAAAGATTGCTTTAATAAGGTGATTATTTAAAAACAAACAGTATAGTGCATTTAATGAAAGACTGTCAATATTATAAATGTTTTCTGAAAATGTGATTTTTTTCCAATGCCTTTCGAAGGATCTTAGTAATGACCATGAGTCATTGTCAATCTCTCTTTCCCTATTACCGGCAATTTTCATTAAAAGTCAGCCCAAGGAAATAAGGTATGGGTTACGCTAAACGCTTCCAGCCCAGAAATCTTCCAAGCAGGATTAGCAACTGCAGCGCTTCCAGCCTTCATGATTTTGTCTTGGTCATGCAACATTTAGTGTGTTTTTGAAAACTTTAGCATCTGGAGTCAAGCAGATGCTTGGAAATCTGAATTTTTGGAAAGTGTGCTTTTGTGCTGCTAGAACTGCCATATTTTTAAGCCGATATTTTTAAGAGTTTCATATATGAGAGCTTGGTGGGCCTGGCATAATAGGGATATGAAGATGGATTATGGAGAGACCCAGACTACTCATTAGGGTAAAGAGAGGGAGGCCAGACTGCTTGCTGAACTGAATGACTGATTGTGCTATCTTATGCCTTCCTTTCAGAAGACAGCGTACTGTATTTTGTGTTTTAATTTTAAAGATAATTACTTTAATTTAATTCAGTACTTTTTAGGAAGGTAACAGAGATGAGAACATTTGTTATGGGCCTATAATCTCACATGTTTGAATTTGTTCTTGGTTAGTGAGGAGTGCTGGAAGATAGGCTCTCTGGGGTGGCTGATACAGGCCTTGTGATCTTCCCTGTGTAATGGTACCTGCGTCATCAAAAAAACCCTCACTGCCTTGGCATAGACTGTTTTGGAAACTTCTTCCCAGTAATACGAGTAGAGAGGTCTAGAGCTGAACGTCCATGGAGTCCTTGGTCCCTGCATGTTGGCTTATTGGCAAAGTAGCGTGAGGCTGCACCTATATTAGCATTTAATTTTGGATCAGGAATGCACTTTTGAAGCTTCATTCGCCTATGGCACCTTGGCTTGCATTGTAGAGCAATCCTGGAGTTTTGGATGAAACCCCAGCTGAAAGCTGCACTCCAGGAATGCGCTGAAACGGGTGCCGCTGCTGCACTCCAGGTCTACTCCTTCAGGATCACGGCATGGTAGTGCAGGCATAGGCTACCGCTGCTCCTAAATCCATGTTCAGACACCTGATATTCAAAGGATCCGAAATATTGTGCCTTTGAAAATCAGGCTACTAATCTCAGCCAAATTTTATTAATTGGCACCATATTAACAAAAGTGCTTCCACTCTCCCTGTATCTCCTTGGTCATAAATATTTACTTCACTCTTGTAACCACACAGGCATGAAAAAATTCTGGTAAAGCAGATCAGCCTTTTAATAGCACCTATATGTTGATCACAGTGGCTTGTCCAGCATGAGAAGGTGCACTTAAAAAAGAAGGAGCTCTGAGGGTCATCCCCAGAACGGCTGTTAGCTTGAGCAGTGATCGCAGTCAGAATAATAATGAATGTAAAAAGCCTGTGTTGCTCACTTAAACTGGCCACATCTCAGGAAGCCGCTCTAGTCATGTATTTACATGACACGAGCTGTGATTCATGTATCGCTGAGTGATAACAACATATTTGCATGGGTGGGGGCATCGTATTGCTAACCTGCTCTGCTGTGACTAAAAGTAACATATACTTCTTAATGGTTTTAAAAAGTTTTTTCTACTTACTTTCCAGATTTAGTCAGGCATGCTTAATAAAGAAGAGGAAATAGTTTCATTAAGAAACATAAAGTGATCCTTTTTATATAGCAAAGGCACTTTGCTCTTTACATGTCCTCCCTTAATACCATGTGCTTAAAATTAGCACATGGCGGAGCTGAATATTGTTTTTAAGAACAAACCCATTTCTATGCTCCCAAACCAAATGCAACAGGAAAAATACCATTACTTCAGGACAAAATATAAAAAGGGGATTCAATTTTAAACCGCTTGTGGCAATGAAAAAATATAACTTCAAATGTGAGCCAATTCATTGAGGCCTTAACATTCATTTGTTGCAAATGGAGGGGGCAGCGGAACCCAAGGCCAGAGCCAATTGGCATCTTCCAGGCAGGGAAAGGTCAAGTGGTGGCTCACCGTGTGTGCGCTACTCCTAGGCTTTGTTAAAATGCTGGTATTAAACAGAAGTTACATCTGAGGTCAAGTGACCGCAATAACAGGGGACACAGCAAGCCCTCAAATCATTCCCCGTGATGAAAATGACATGGAGCTGACATAATATCTGAGGTGAGATGAAACTGAAATCCTCAGCACCTGAACACTTCACCTACTGATGGGTAACCTGACCCTAACCAATCTTATAATCATATCCATGTCAAGGGGGAAGCTGCATTTCCTGGAGCAGAAGGTACAGTCTTTTTTTTTTTTTTTTTTTTTGGCTCTGACTCTGCTTCTGGAATGATGTTGTTAAAAGTTTCAATAGTCTGCTTTAAGCCTTTCAAATCAATGTGTTCTGCAAAAAATCAGCTCCCACCTCGGTGAACAGACATTGCTTTTGCTGGTGTTTCTCTTCATTCTAGGTGGTTTCTGCTGTATATTTACAGAGCAGTAGCTGTGCATGCTAAATGTGGTCTTCAGTGTATTTTAAGAGATTCAGGTTGGGATCAGATATGGCAGTTTCAAACTAAAGACCACCAGAGAGCAAGTACTTGGGGTGATTGTGATTTGTTCAGTGATGGTAAGTGATTTTTGGCAGAGGAAGTAACCTTTTATAATGAAAGCATCTTTTAAGCAGAAAGGAAAAAAATAAGCTGTTCATTGTACTGTTCCAAATAATGTCATATTGGATAACTTTTATGGTGGAAAAATACTTGCATTTTTTTATTTTTATCTCTACATCTTACCTCTTTAAATGTTATCTTTAAATTTGTCTTTAAAATTGCATGCTGGAAAGATCCTCATTGCAGAGACTTCTTTCTTTGTGCTTTTGTATTCGCATTTTTCTAAAGAGGACAAACAAAGCTCAAATTAAAATCCCCTTGACATAAGCAGAGCAGGACCAAAATACTCCTACAATATTTTCTGAGCCAATATATTTGCATGACCCAAAACAATCATTGCACTCAGCTGTCGGATGAATCAGCATGTATTTAAATCAAAGGGAGCGAGGAAAGACTACATTAGTTCTGTTCCACAGACCTGTCAAAGCTCCGAAGAGATTAAACGCATGACCCCTTCATCCCTAACATTGCTCCACAAGAGACATTTCTGTCACTATTTCTGCCACTTGGCTTTCTAAGATGCCACGAAGCCTTAGGGCGACCTCTGCTACATTTCAGTGTTGTTTATTGATTTCTGACCCAGTGCTTAATAGTTTTCCCAGTCCCCCTGAATGGCTTTTGTAAGCAATAGGGTTTGTGCATCTCACCGATCAATACCTTTTATATTTACAATAAAATTGAAACTGCTTCTGCTGGGGGTGCAGCCCAGCATTTGTCATCCTTCAGCGAGGGAAAACTATGTCATTATCTGAATTAAAACATTTATTTCTGATTAAGAGAGTGTCCTATCTCATTAATTTTTCCCTTTCCAATAGAAAGGGAATAGAATCCTATTGATTTTTGCACTTTTACACATCTCCACTGCTGGGAAGATAATTGAGAAGTTAGCCAGAATAAATGAAGTTTCAAGTCTAGCAGGCCAGCCAATACCTTCCAAATTCAAGGTGTTTTTATGAAGCTGGATTTTAATTTGTTGGCAAGCTGAAGCAGTGGGACTTATTTGGCTGAGTAAATTGGATTAAGAGTAGAATCTCCTTGAAGCGTGTCTTGGTGAATGCTGAGGGGCTTGTTCCCCCTAGACAGCCACAGACTTGCTTTAGATTTATGCTAAGACAGCTTCCAAATTGCCCTCCTTCAAAACTCAAACTCGCTCCAGGAAGTGTGGATTAGTGGACCAAAAGCTTATTAACTTCTCTTTCATTGTATCCGCTGTCTTAAAAACAACCAAACTCTAATCAGCAGCTGAACTAGACCTTCAGATTTTCTGCGTCAATTGATTACACTTTATTAGAATAATGGGATTAAAGCAAGCTTCATTAAAAAGAATTCCCTTCACATGAATCCCTGCTTCTGAGGACCTTTCCGGCATCAGTGTTTGCAATGATGCTCCAGGTATAGGGCACTGTTTCTTCTAATGTTTTTCTCTCTGTGAATTAGCGATCAATATACCGTCTTCATTTCCCATATATAAAGGCCATACAATCACTGTGTATTCCACTAGAAAACAGAATGTGTGTTTATACAATGAGAACTATAAAAGTTTGTAGTTGAATTAGAAAATATATCATATATTTTAATAAGTTATACAGAAGATTATCTTACAGGTATCATACTAGCTATTTTAGAGCAGGGAAATGCGTCTTCCTAAGTATATTCTGAGTCCTCTAAGAAACACTGGGATTCCTCCCTTTTTGAAAGTAAGAAGCAAATCTCTGTATAAAACTAAGACAGAACTAGGAAAAAAAATCTTAATCTACAAGTCTATCTCAGTAATCTCAATTCAGAGACTACTAGAAAGAAGTCTTTTTTCTCACTTTTATTCACACATTCTTTACAACTCGATTTTGAGACATTGATTTGATTTTTTTTCAGTCATCCAAAATATATGAGCTGCAAGTTAAAAAGAAAAGACTGGAGCTTCTAGTCATTCTGAGTTTGTGATTTCTGGCTCTGGTGGGGCTTTTTGGAAGGGGGGGAATTTTGTGAATGTTTGAACCTCATTAGTTTCTAAGGAAAAAATACAAAATATACAGGAAAAAGTCCCTTGAGAAAGCATTGTAAATGCCTTAGTTACAACAAATCAACAGCACTAGATTAAAAATGCTGTGTAAGTGAAGAACTTAATTTCTTGCTGCATTTTAATGCATAGTCCCAAGCACCAAAGTATGCAAAAGGTTGAATACATTCATCACAAACAGTTCTGTTTTCTCTTTTTACACCAATGAGAAATTACAAGATTACCAATGACCTTCCTACCAATGAAGCACCATAATTATGGTCATTTGTTATACAACAGAGATGAATGGATAGAATTTACATAGAATAAAAATATTATTTAACAGCTGTTATTGATGTGTGAAGTGTAATCCTAATTTATTTAAATGCTATAAATATATTGGTAATGTATTCTTTTCAAATTAACCTCATGAACCTTATACTGGCAAAACTTCAATTAATATTGCACTAAAATCCATTTTCTCATGTTGTGGGAAATATTGCATGGGTAAAAATTTACAGCTACAGTGGCAGTGCACTATCTACAAGTTCTTGTTTGATTTTTTCAGTCCTTGGTTCAAGCTTGTGGTATTGGAATTAAGAAAAAAAATCCTTTAAATTAAAATCATACCAAGCATACTTTTACAAAACCAGTTTTCTTTCCCTGTTATTCAAACATACAATAACGGTTTCTGAATGAGTTGCCAAACATTATTTACCATGTGTTTTTAGGTTTTGACCTACTGTGTTCCAAGACCTTTTGTACATTTAACAGGCTTGAGAACGAAATAAGAGAAAGGAAAAGAAAAAAAAAAAATTCAGGGCATTTTTAATTCAGTTCTTTCTCATTTGTATACTCTAATGTTGCATCTTAAGAGAACAACAGGATGTGCTGAATTGTTGCAGCTTTTGATTAATTTAGAGACACTGGCAGATGTTTGCGTGTGTGTGTATATGTGTATAATACTTTTAGGTTTATCTCTTTTGTATTCTGTCCATCTGCCCCTAGCTGTCATTATTCCATGTTCATCGACAGAAGAGTTATAGTTTGCAAAAACCTATCAGGTAGGCTGGACACCAGATAATTGAGGTGATGATCAGTGCTAGCAAAAGACAATTGATAGTGATAGTGTCAGAGGCTGTACCTAACAAGATCTGCACCCTCTGTCTCCTTTAGCCTTTCTTTGGAATGGACAGAATATGGAATAACATGGACATGTCTGATGTGCATCAATAGATAGGATGGCAGTGCATAATACTTCTCGGAACTGCAATATGATGGTTGTATCTTTTCACATTGCAGCAGGTTATTAAATAGAAATGTGAACTATTAAGAGATGATCTTGACTCTCAGTACATTTTTATCAAAGTCAAAAAATAGTTGACACCATTGAGTGGTTCCTCTCTGTGAAGGAGCAGGAAAAATCTGGCATCACAGGAAAGTCAAGTATCGTAACTGCCCCATTCTTGAAGAGGATGGCAGACCTCAAACCACAGATGTTTCATAGAAGTAAAAGTAATTAACAAATGTAAACATGCATGTTTATACCAGAGTATAAATACCAGAGTATAAATAAATAGTTAGCATTTCTATTTAATGTGTAAGGCTACTGGTGAATTAACCATCAATGTATGAACTGGAGAGGACACAAAGCAAAACCTCACACCGTAACAATCCCAAGTTTTGGAGTTACTTGATCCAGATTCAGACTGGGAATATGTCCTCTTCTCACATGCAGCTGATCCAGGAGGGTAGGTCAGAACACACAGACATCTCCCTGGTTCTGATTCAGAGTGAAAGCAGCTTTCATAGCTTGACCCTGTCTCTGAGGATATTAGTACCTGAAATATTATTCCCTGCAATTATAAAACTGAATGGATGACACTAAACTATGTGAATGTATTTAAATCTCCTTCTGCCAAAAACATCTCATTCTCTTTTACCATCTTGGATTACTGTTTATTTTTCTGGACATTTAAAAACATAATTTTCCTTCCTGACTTTTAAAAAATGACATCTTTATTTCAACCCAAATGTTCCATTCCTGTGGTCGACTCTGTGACACTACCTCCTGCAGAGCTTTTTAACATTTTCACAAAATGGATGAGATCTTGCATACATGACCCATTCAAACAACTCCAAGTGACACAATATTGCAGAGCTACATATTTTCAATTATAAAAGAAGGGTTAGCATGGGCAGCTTGCAGTAGGATTTATCCTCTTATGCCCATCTGTAATGTATGCAAGAAAGTCATAGCTTTGCATGGCTATTAAACACCCTATAGTCTATATAAAAACATGCAAAGTTGAGGCTTAATAGCAATAAAATATTATGGGTACTGCCCTCACTCATGGCTGAATGAGCATGTCGCTTGATTGGGTAATTGGCAAACTACACACTGCAACACACTCATGAATAGTCATGCTTTTTCATTACGGTGAACAATAGGTTGCTTAACTATATAACCCTCTGCTTTCCAAAATGCCTTTGCATTGGTCGCAGAGGCTCTTCCTCCCCGTGCAAGCTATTACTTCCTGAGACTCCTGCATTCTTCTTCCCAGCAGTGTGCTTGCAAAGCCATTACATGCTTGCTCAGTGGCACTGAGGCTCTACTGTCTTTTATTTTTCCCCGAGGCCGGTAGCCTTTGGGAGGGACTAAGACATATTAATAGAAAAGATCTGCTCCCTAATTCATGGCATTTCAGAGAGACCTTTGAATATATTGGGCTCCAGTTGAATTAGTGTCGTTTCAGTCAGGACAGTAAGTTTACTGTAGTTTGTCAACTATCATTCATTTAGAAAGTCCAGTAATTTAATGTGTAGCAGAGGGCAGCAGAGATGGAAGATGGACCTGAAAAAATGATGTGTGATTTTTTTTTAAAAACGTGCTTGTAGCCACATGGGAAAGCATCATTCAGTTGATCAGAGTACAGTGGAAATACATTCATGAAGTGGGACTGATATCTGTGATAAAACCAGCCTTAGTCAGCACAACCAATAACGCCTGGACCCCCCTTCTTCTCCCTCAACTTCTGAGAGGTGAGGTCTGTCCCTTTAATGTAGAAAATTGATTGATTTATATCTGCGTGATAGATAGAACGATTGTCAACGGAATTACACTGAATTATGGTGACACTGCTTCTGCTCCACAAGCCACTCCCCATATGTCCTATAACTCAAAAGCAGAATGACAATAATACTATCTATGAAATTTATATTCATGATTATAAATTAATTCTTTTTGGCCAGACCAGCAGCGGCAGCAGCCTGGCTTTGCAATTTCCAAACAGCGTTTATGGCATTGGCTTGGGAATACTATCTATCAAGCTTGGTGATAAATGTGGTAGATGATGGTCTTTCCCGCCGCTGGCTCAAACATCCAGTTGTGTTACAGAGGGAAAGAAAATGCTATAAAATAACAGGCATCCTTGAGCAGCAATTTCTTACCAGTGTTCCCAGCCTAACATCAAGCTGCACAAGTCGTCTTTAAAACGAATACTTCTTAGGAGAGAAACATGGAAACCAGGCTGTATTCCCGTGTGGAGAGGAAAGAGCCAGAGGTAGTACAAAATAGCTATTGGAAATTGGAGAGGCTGCAACCCAGTGTAGGAGCACCTGCCATCTTCAGGGAAATTCAGCCTCTAATCCGGGCCTGTAATCCGCATGTTGAATCCCTTTCAGCAGCAGGGTGGAAGAGGCACTGGGGCTTTTCCACATAGTGTTGACTAACATTTTTTTAATGTGAAATACCTTAAAAAAGGGAAAAATAGGAACAAGGAGAACGAAGTGACATCTTAAAGCTGTTCTAGTAGCGGTGAAAATCTTGAAGGTGTGCTGTCGACAGATCTTGATCTCACAATGATCGCAGACCAGTGTAAGTGCAATGAATGCAGCAGAGCAGTGGCTGACTTACACCAGGGACACGAGAGGTGCAGAGTCACTTTATGGATATTTTGAATAGCCTTGAAGTGCCAGTAGTGCCCTTTGGAGGTGCTTTTTATATTCTGGTAGCTACTAGTTGACACATGGCCACAGAATGAAACCCACTGACAGCCAGTTGTAGCACAGTGTTTAGGCTTTCTGTGTTTTCTTTCCAAAAAGCCTCCTTTGCGATAGTGAAGGCTGTGTTGTGGCAACGGTGGTAACCAGAATACAGCTTCATCCCGTGCACTTTCTTTTCCATATCACACCAAACGCAGAATTTTGATTCATACGTGTTCCCCATTTTGCAAACACTGAAGATCTTTTGCCCCCCTTAGCTTATCAACTACCCTGAACCAAACTTTTAGCCTGAAAATCCATGTATCACACTGTTCAGAACTCCATCCTGTAAAATTTATAACTAGTGCCATCATGTTAGTCAATCATATAAGCCATCTGATCAGCAGAAACACCACCACCTACCATACACAAGCAGCATAAGTAACACCACCAACTGAAACATTACAAGCTGTACAGAAGAGACCTGCTGGCCAAGAGTGAATAGCTGACGACAGCTGATAGAAAGTAGGAGTAATGATTACATTTGTGTGCAGACACTTGTTACATTGATGAGCAACATATGAACAGAAAAATGGTGCAAGATGATGAGTAAGTTACTTCTTTTGAAATATTCAGTTGGCTGTAATAATTGCTTTTTTGCTTTAGAAAAGACATCCTTTGCAAAAGTGCCTAGCTGTTAGTATTGCTTCCCTTCATTCACGTGTTGTTAGCCTGAAGAACCTCTAAAACTTACTAAAGTTGACTGGCGCTCTTGAAGTTTTTTAGGTTAGGGTTTTTTTCAGGTGAGGACAAATAACCATGTGAAGTGTCACATACAGATGTGGTGCTGAGCAGTTTGCACTTTCACTCACAGGGTCAGCAGGGTTGGCTCCAAGCACTGCCTGGTGCTGCTGCTTTTCATCTCCTGTCTGGGGAGTAAGGTCCAGGAACCAAACTATTGCTGAAGCTGTTATCGCCTGTGAGATCAGCTCTGAGATCTTTGCTTCCCCTCACCGTAGGCACTCAGAGGGCAAGGGGAACATTTTACCATGACCTCTTGCCACCTGCTGTCATGAGAAAGAGGGGCTGTTTGCAAGGCTGTGACTTTCCTAATAGCTCTCTGGCACCTTTCAACTAGTGTAGCCCACCTTACCTGCTCTTGCATGGGTTGCTATGGCATCAGCAGCCGCTGTTGTCCTTTTCTACAAAGTTTTACTAATGGCAATGACATGCTTTCAGGCAAGAGTCCTTCTGTGTAAAACAGGTTGTTGTGGCAAAGGGGCATGTTACCATTGTGACCCCATTAATGTGTTGGTCTCGGGGGAGTAGGACAGTGAGCAGCTCTTCAACAAGGCACTGAATTATCCTAGCGTTACAAATAGCAGGGGATTCCTGCCGTTGTCCTGGTTATAAACACAAGGTTGTGGGAGCAGCTTCAGGTGAGACCAGTCCCATTGAGCTCTGCCTTTGCACTCCTGCCTTATTTTCCTCCTTTGCTTTCTCACTCCAGCCAGTTGAGCTGGCTTCCAGCTCTCCATGCAGACCTTTTCTACCCATGTCTTGCCTGGATTTATTTCCTACAGCACCTTCTTAACTCTCCCTTCTGAAATATAGGAAGAACCTGCAGTCCAGCCCTGTGTATAAAGATACTTTGGGAAAGTTGGGATCCAGTAAAAACTCCAGTTCATTTCTTCTCTGCTGCCTCCCCCTGCTATCAGTAATAACCTGCCCATGTTACCTGTCCTTTCCCTACTCTCTATTTATTGCTTTCATACCCCACTGCCATTCTGTCCAGCCCAACTTTCTCCTCTCCCATCATCTAAATGCTTTTCCACCACCCTTCTATGTAAATTCTAGCTTACACTTTGTTATAGTAACAGCAATGCATGTTTATTACACTGTAAGTCTCCAACATAGTGAAATCCATTAATCGAAAAGGTTTTTCCATCCGTTCCAAGTGAACGGAGATGCAGCTGTATGGAATATAGCTATGGTGCTTGAAAATCTATATAGACAGCAGCCTGGAGAGAAAGGAAGATTGTTCATTTACATAGTTTGTGGTCTTATTTAGAAATTCAAGGTAAAAGATGGGCACATCTTAAGGCACCGCAGGAGTAGATTTCATTTGATTACAAGTGGTGTGCATTCTTAAAAGGCCAGGTGGGAGTAAACGGTATTGCTAAGAGAGCAGGCTAAGAATGGGGTTAATTCCTACTTAGGCCAGTTTTAAAATACTTTTTTGTATAAATCCAGAGTGACACTGAGGCACAAAAGAGCCTACTGAACAAAAGTACAAGCAAACCTAAGCCTGTGGTTTGGGAAGAAATTAAGTAAACTCAAGCCCCAAACAGGTTGCCATGTTCTGAGGGCAGCCCAAGGATGCTCGCCAAAGGTCTGTGGCCACACAGGAGACTAATCCTTTCTCTGGTTATAAGTAGATCCCATCCAAAAAAAATGTGTTCCTTGGCTGTGGATCTGCATTTTGACTATCTGATGAATCAGACATAAACTATCACGGGGTTTGAGGAGCTCATTATTCTGAGCACTTCACTTGCTGTTCTCCACAGCCAGCTATCGCGGCCTGGAAGAGTTTCTGCTGACTCGTCTCTTCCAGCCTTTAAGACAAAATCCTGACCTTGCACAGCGTACTTAATTGTGCTGGGGCTCAGTGGAGACCTCGGCAGCAGAAGTTCCACAGAGTAATCCTTCACTTCCACACCTGCAGCACTGGTAGGAGTTATTGAAGTCTGCTGAAGGGAAAAATAGATTTAGATCCTTTATCTAAATGAAATATCCTAATGCTGGTAGTTCCAAAATCAAGCACAAATATTAATCTAATGGAAGGCAGAAACTGTAGTATGTTAGTTGTTCTAAAATTGAAGAGTGGGAATTAGAAACGTAGTAAGTCATCAAGACCATGGCTCTGCCAAGAGGCTGTTTGGATATTACACTATGAATAGAGCAATATTTTCAAAATTACTAATTTATGAATAGTCACTAGGTGCAATTGGACGTGAAACATGTGGCCTTTTTTATCAAAAAGGACAACTTTATTCTATGTATTTACATTGCATTTCCCTCCATATATCTCTGATCAAGCACTGAGGAATAGGGGTATCATTAAAATAGAAAAGACTCATAATGAAAATTAATAGCTCATTATTTGTGAACCTTGATTTTAGTGTTTCTAATCCCTTTCATCTTAACCAGTCCCTTGCAACCGAAAGCAGGAGCTACTGCCCCATACTTGTAGTTATGGCAGTTTCACAATCTCTAAGGGTCATCTGTGAAAAAAAAAATAACACAAGCTGGGTATTATGTTGCCTGAAAGTATCAGTAAATTCGAGAGTTTTCTTCATCTATATTTTCTGTTCCTTGTTTTCTAATTTTAGACTTCTGGTCACCCTCGCAGTGTAGAAGAAAAATAGGTGATGGTTATGCGGTTCTTGGTTTGGAATACTTTCCATAAATCTTCTAGGAAAGTAAAATGGCAAGAACTCCCAAAAGCTTGCAGTTAACCACACAAATGGCAGCAAACCCAGAGCTGATTCCTTCCAGGGAAGAAGAGCTGCCGATAGCTTTTGCGTGATGGTGTATTAGTGACAGGAGCCGGACAATCAGATTTTAGCAGATCCACTGCGGGATCTTAGAACCACAGGCTTCGGGGAGCAGTTTTACTTTCTGTGTCTGCAAACAACAGTGCAAAAGCGTGAAAATGTGAGAAATGTTGTAATTCCAGAGACTGACTTGAGGAAAGCACAGGGCAGCCGATCCTGCAGATCACTGCTACCTGTTTAGAAACAGAATAAGCCCACAAAAGACAACAGGAAGAGAAATGTCTTCAGACTTCCCCAGGGAGGCTGACAACTGAGGATTTAGTCTTTGCCACTGGCCGGTTAGGGGCTGACAGTACTCTGCCCTGCTGGTGCAGGATTTGGGTCATGGGCCAGCTCGGGGAGGTGGTTAGATTTTCTTTAAGCTGCTCCCTGCTGAATTGAGTCTGCTGCTTACTGGCTCCCTTCCGCCCTCCCTGACTGACCCACCAGCCCTTTTCCTGTCCATAACCAGAGCTGGTTACTCTTCCTGAAAGAGCATCTGTGCAGCATTCCCCAAACCTCGCTGTGGCTGGGTCACATCCTGCACAGCCTCCAGATACAGTCGTCTGCAGTGTTGCTCACTCTGTGCCATGTCAAGATTCATTCTCTTTACTTTCTGGGCATTTCTGCATAGAAGTAGGGACAAGCCAAAAAAATCAGTATGAAAAAATATTTATTTATATAAGTAAAATGGGACCAGAATCATTTTAGATATGAAACTACAGAGGTGGATGGAATTCCAGCCAGAATGAATCTAGCTATTGATCTGTAAAACAGGTGGTAAAAATACTGATGAAAATTGAAAAATATTAATGAAACTGTGGAAAACAGAAGCATCCTCAAACATAGCTCTTCTGGGCTGTCTACAGTTTTAATGGAATTTATTTTTCAAATTTAGTTGAAAAAATTCATTCCCCTGCTGAAATTCCAACTTGCCAACTCTCAACCCCAGGTGGATTTTTATAGCCAAGATCTAAACCCCTGAAAAATAGCAGTGTACAGTATAATGGAAATGCTGACACAACCTACATTACAGCTGCACGAATTGTGCCAGTATAGTTTATGGAGAGCACATTTTGGTTTTGTCAGGTTTTTAAACACAGGCTGTTGTAAATTTGAAAGAAGACTGTCTTGTTAAAGCTTTAAGACTGTACATATTAGCAGAGATGGGTCTAAACCAAAATCTCCCCTTTCAGATGCCTTCCTGAACTTTGGGAGAACTGGAAGCCTTACCTGAGCATCACAGTGCCATCATTATCCTGTTTTGTTTTTTATACTAGGAGGAATTAGTTCTGTTATGAAATACAGGCCCCAGGGGCAAACACAAAGTAGGAGGCTGTTCGCCTCCAAGAAACAAGCTGGGTAGAAAAAGGTTGTAAGGAGAAAGAGAGGTGCAGTTCACGCTGCACAAGTTCATCCAGGTCAGCGACAGGGTCAGGATTAGGCTCCCAGTCCATTGAAATGGCAGTTCTAGCCCAGAAGTTAAAATTATGCGGTTACCTGAAGTCTAACGCCTATGGCAGGTAAATATTTATCTGTACAAATTGCACTGAAATGAAGGTGTTTACAGGCTGAAGCCATAGCTGTGATTCAGAAAAGTAAGTATTCTGTTTTTAATAAGTGCCTGTGGAGGAAGTTGAATTTAGGCTGAAAACCTGTTCTTAGTAGCTTTTGGGAAAGTTTATCCTGAACTCGTAAAAACCAAAGTAATTGTGGAAATGCAGATAAAAACTAAATGTCACCACTTGGACTCCAGTGTAATTTGATTGATAACATCAGCAGGATGCCTCTCTAGTACAACTAGAAAGGTGGCACCTTTCTAAAGTATATGAAAGCTGGTTTACATATGCATAAATTAACCCAGAAGAAGGTAAAGAGGAAAAATCTATTTAAATCTGCATTAATCTTTTATTGGCTTTTCCACTTCTCATAAACAGTTTGTAACCATACATATATCATCATACCAAACATCATGTATAACTTCTCACTCAATAATCCAATTGATATCAAGGTGATATATTCAGTAGCAACAGTTCTTAAATGGGCCATTTTATAACCTAGGCAAAGGTTAATCATCCTTAGCTTCTTAAGTGTGGTCTTAACAGCACTGCTCATGCTTACCAGTGAATTTCAAGCAGTGCTGTGGTTTATAGTTAATTAGGAGACAGATTCTTCACTGATGTTGAAAGGAAAGCCATGATGTTAAAATATTATTAGTAGTGCTGGGTGCCCTATTTTTGGGTGCTCAGCCATGACACGTAGGACCCTGACTGTCAGAAGCCAAGGTCTCAGCATTTTCTGATTATCAGACTCTTTAAAGAGATGTCATGCTGAGAACCCAGGAATTGAGGACATTAGAACCACTTGTCATTTTTGTTATAGTTGGCTTTGTTCAAGTCGTCTTGTAGCCTGTCAAAAGTCAATCAGTATGAAGCCAAAACAAGACATCGCTCTCTATCAGATTCATATTCACAGTGAAGCAGAACATCTGACCTGGTGGCACCAGAGTGACATTGTCAGCAGGATCAGCATACTGGCGTGGTGGCCACACCAAAGGCTTCCATCATGCCTTAAGCGTCCTGGAAATAAAATGGTGACGCAGCTAAATTTAATCTCTGTGATCCCTCTTGAGAACCTCTCTTCTTCAGGCTATTCCCACATAGACAAAAAGATTTTGTCTCACTGAACCTATTTATTGACCGCAGCTGTCACCCCTGCTCTGACCAGTGACCTTATCTGAATATTCAAATCTATTGTAGATCACAAGTTCAAATGATTTTCTTACCCTTTGAAAGCCCTGTTTTCATAGTGAGCTGATTGCAAATGACAATATTATAAGGGGTGTAATTGAGATTCTACAAACAATTTGCACCTCAGATTTACAAAAATAATATATACGGAAGTGTGAACGCTGCTGACATTTCCTTCCCCCACCAGACTGTTGAGCTGATCCTGTTTGTGCAAATGAGTATGTCCCCTTCAGGTACTGAAAGACGATTGTGCAGAAGGGTTTTAGAAGGACTTGCCAAATCTGCTGCTACAACATACAAGCCACTGATTCCGATTCATCGTCTTGGCATGGGTGGGAATCAAGGCCGGGCCACTCGCCATCCTTCTGGGAGAATAACATGTGCTGTGAAGGGCAAGCACAAGCTTGCACCATGCTGGGGGCATCCCAAGCTCAAAGTCTATCTGCTGTCTGCCTTAAACACAAGCCGATACTGAAACTCATCTTTCTTTCTTCCCCGAGCACCAGTGGCTTCCCTGGAAGTCAGGAATCTCCAAGGGCAAAGATGAGGATTTCTGTGCAGTGTCTGTAACGGGAGCTGAAGAGGTGCAAACTCAGCACACAGAAATGTCCACAAACAGTTCTAGTTACTCTCCAGTTTCACGGTACTTATTTGATTCAAAAATACCCTGTCCTTCATCTAAGTCATTTTTTTCCTCTAAAGAGGATCCTTTTTTTTTATTTTATTACTACTTTTTTCTAAAAGAAAAGATTTTTCTAACATTTTTAAAATATTTGAGATCAGGTTGTTACAAGCAAGGATGCTATATAAAAATGTTAATTTTTGCCCTAACTTAATTCTCCTTTTCATTCCCTTTTCTGTTTTTCATAGCATTTCCCATTTCTATTTTGACTGTATTTCCTTGATTTTTTTCCTTCTTTCTTCTCTGATATTTTTTCACAAATAGCAGAAGGCAAACTTGGCAATATTGAACTCAAACCTTAATCTGTGCTACCTGAATGGCTTCAAAATTGTCAGAATTAACTGATCCTAATAAGAATTTCAGTAGAAGCCCCATATCTCAAGTGGTTCTTATCTAGCTGTCTGCCTGTCCATCCATCATTCCATTGACTTAGTCATCCTGCTTAAAGATACTGTGTATTTGCTGTTTTAAAGAATAACGGATCAACAGACTCAGAAGAACTGGATTAAGTTGGAGGTGTACACGATATTTATAATGAAACTTAAACTCAGAGAAAACTCAGCTTGCTCCAACTTCTGTAATACAGCATGAATCAGTCCAAGCCTGTTCAGAGTCTGCAGAGGTTCAGCAACATCACAGACCACATCAGCGTAGCCTCAGCTGAGAACAGGAAGCACTTTGCAGGGAAGCAGATTTTGAAATTTTATGCCATAGCAGTGAAGAAAATGGTGAAGTATTATGAAATCGGGAAATTCAAAGCCATACAACTGAGAAGGGAATAGAGGCTGTGGGTGAGAAATTCAGCAAGGTATCTCCCTTTAGTTTCATAATGCTTTCAAAAGTCTTCTATTAAAAACATAAGGAAAGACTACCCAATCTGAATGTCCAGCAGATGCCAAACCTGCAGCCTGATGATTTGTAGTGATCTGTTCAGCAGGAGGAGTCTGCAGTCATCCACCTTTGCTGGTGTGAAGGATGTTCTCATGAGGAAAGCACAGACACAGAAATCTTAAATCTCTAGACTCCCCTTTTCACAGACATTATGCAAAACCGTGTGGAAATCTTTACGGGGCCTGATTTTCAGAGGTGGCATCTTCTGTTGATGCCAGTTGGAAACAGCAGCAGAACTTCAGAGCTTTTCTAACATCTTTGGTCTTTTATGGTCTTTTATGTTTCCTGTCCCTCAGTTTCCCCATCAAGAGTCGTCTTGATAATAGTTCCTGGTACTATTTATTCTTACATACATTATTATGAACTGTCCAGTGCGAAATATAAGGCTTAAGTGCAGCCACGTTCATAAAGCCTTTGGAGATCATTACATGGATGGCAATACAAAAGTGCAGAGTATTGTTGTAAATTTGAATTTTCTGCTGTATGTTTTCTAAATGCCAATATAAATAGCGCAGGAAATAATAAAATGAATAAAACACACGACTTCATTCTAGTTCCATTTGGAAAGACAGGGTGTGAAATGAAGAGTTCTGTTCTCCAGGTGGTGATCTCCATGCATAGTATAGTGTTTGTCCTGAATTTCATTGCTTTAGAAAAAAGTCATGAAAAGTCTTGATTTAGTTGGCGTTTAATGTGTTTTTTATATAACTTCTGTGATATAATCAGTTACCGAGGGAATCGATGAGGAAACTTAAAGAGCAGTAAAAGCTTCAGCTATTGCTCTCTCTGCCAGGCGATTGGCTTGCTGGGTACACAAACCCCAAAAATCCCAGGTCACATATACCTGCCGCCTGCGCTGCTGCCCGCCCGGCTGCGGCACAGTCCGGCACCCTCCCGCCGGAGCCGTCGCCAACCAACCCGCGGCCGGTGGAGACAGTCGGTGAGCTGGGGCAGCGAGACAGCGCGGGGGGCTGTAAATCACCTTGCCTTTCTGCATAGCTGGGAATAGTAATGCACAAGCCATAGGCAAGTATATTAATGTCTCCAGCTATCCATAAATGAAAAATCATGTACGGCAACATTCTCTTTATTGTTATTCCAACAGAGGGTTTTTTCCTTTTTTTTTTTTTTTATTAGAGCCTCTGTTTTATTTTTTGAAAAACATTTTATCTGCTCAAAGCTTTCTGTCCGCTTTGGCACATGAGCATTCTTTCCCATAAATAAAACCTAGTCTCTTTTACATGGATTGAGTGGCTCTGTATTTTTAAAATGATAGCATTAAATTACTCAGACTCTTAATGGACATTGAGAAGAAAGTCACAGGGCCAGCTGTTTCGCCAAACTTGGGCAGTCACCTACAATCCTGAGAAACAGTAACCACATTGAAATCTAATATGAAGAATGTTGGCAACGTTTTAAATTAAGTGTTTTTAATATGCTTAACCATGCATTTAATTTAAGCTTAATGAGACAGTTATTGTATGCTGACTAAATACCATGAGATTATTAAAAACATATTTACAGAGATTAATAATGATGTAATAGATGCATATTTATGCCATCATTGGTAAACTGCTAATACTACGTTTTTAATTAATTGGCATGTACTCAATATACAGTAGGGCTCTGGAGATATTTATTATATTTGGTTTATGTTGATGAAACACCAACTGGTTTAATGAGGGTTAATTGATCTAACTAACTATTAAAATATACATTTCCTATTCTGTGGTTATCAGGGCTTAAATCAACGTAACATTCAAGTAACTGGAATTCAGTATGTGCTTAACAGGCATGGGATAATTCATGTGCTTATAGGTGAGTGGGGGCTTAAATGATCTGTTGAGTGGAGAGCAATTAAATTTTCCTGGAAATACCAGAATGATAAATGAAATTGAAAAAAAAAATAGTCATAGAAATACTAAGCAATAGGGAGGGCATAAGAAGAAAAAGTCCAAAGGGCTTCTGCCGTGCAGCAGGCCTCCAGATTTCCTCTCTGGCTTTTGGTACTGTCTCAGATCTGGTCAACTGATTGAGAGTTACTGTTGGTCTAGTTATACTAACTGGGCATGTCTTCATGCTGAGATTAATTCACACTGCTTCTGGTCACACTGCAATAAATGAAAGTTTGCTATGGCCGTGATCAGACCCCAAATATGTACTGAATAGCCAGCTGGTGAGGTTAATTTAACATGCAGTATCTGTTTTGATAAGTCTAAATGATGTGCAATATGCTTACCACAGACACCTAATTTTACATGCTGCTGGAATGTGTGCGTGCCTAATGGAAAATCTACGAGCATTTTTGGAGTGGTTAAAACACACTTTCCACTGGTTTTAATTTAATTTTACTTTTTTATGAAGAATCTTATAGAAAGGGCACAGTGAAAAAGCAATGAAGACCAAATTGCTGTACATGAAGTTTCATTTCTAGAGAGCCAGAGAGATTAATTCACTTGGCTGTGACTTGTTCATTACTACCCCAAGCTAACCAAAAAAATGAAATATCACAGAGAGCAGCTCCTTTCTTCTATAGGTTGTAACAGTGTCCTGATCACAGCAGTGCAGGGCTATGGAAAAGGAAAATACTCTGACAATGCCCTACCTACACAGAGCAAATTATTCTGATGCTGCAGTTTTGTTTACTGATTCTGATATGATTGTTTTTCTGGCCCTTATTTTATTTTATTATATTGTATCTGGACAAGGGGCTCATTTTTCAAAGCATTTCCAAGATTCATATGAGGATGTGGCACATCATTGATCAGGAGGCTTTCGCCCAAGATTGCTGAATCACTGGTTGTCCGTGTGGTTTTCTGATCCGTACTGCCAGGGAAGGGTGTACGAGAGTATCTGTGTGTATTGGTGGGAAGAATCAAAGAACACAGAAGAAGGACCCTCTGCTAAGCTGCTTCAGGGAGATGAGATTTGTTCATTTCTTTTTTCAGGCTCCAGAAGCCCTCACAATACTGGAACCATTATGGTAACAACTCTAATTTTTCATGATCTTCCTCCAGTTGCAGAGTCTGGGGCTTTGCCTGCACTTCATAGCTTTCATCCCCGCAGCCAGAAAAAGGAAAGGCACTGTGTAGGCACCGGGTTGTGGTCGGTCAGACATAGTGCTCAGGAATATTCCTGCTGCAAGCAAGAACCGCTGTCACTACCCTTGGTCCATGGGGAAGGAAGCGATGGCACAGGACAGCTACGCAGGTGTGGAGGTTTCTTGAGTTATCTGCTGCTGGGAACCATTGCTCTATAGGAACTGGAGCTTAGTGGTTTCTACCCATCGTCAGTGGGTGGCAAAATCCCGTCATTTCCTTACCTTTCATAAGGTCTATCAACCTTCAACACGAGACTATTTTTTTCTAAATATTAAATATTGTTCAATCAGTAAAATCAAGATCCTAAGTGTATCTTCATCAAGGCTTAGATCCAGAGAACTGTTGTGGATCATTATATGTAACTCGTACCAGTGGTAAAATTTAGATCCAAATCAAGCTTTGGACTTTGAAAATGTTAACATTTCAGGATTTGGTCTGGATTTTTAGTTCAAGTGCATCTCTAAGAAGGATAAAAATAATGATGATGAGAAGGAGGTTGAATTATTCTCTGTTGTATTGTCTGTGAGGGTGAAAGAGGCCTATAAAAGATCAAAGGTGATATCCTGACACAGGGAAATTAATAAAAATATTATACTAGGTCTTTATTCGATACTTAGCTTGTCTGTAACAGTTTACAGCAGAACTTCATAGCATCCATTTATATTGCTTAAATTTTTTAATGATTCTGAATTCTTTGTTGAACCTTTTTTAGAGGGAAAAATGTTAACTCTTAATAAGTGACATGGCATTTTATTCTGAATCAAAAGCCTTTTCTTTGAAAATGACTTAATTAACATTTCCAGGTTCATAACATTTTCATTTATTCCTCTTTTTTGTTTTTAAATGGTTTTTTAAGTTTTCCAGTGATAGTGATAGAGGTTTCCTAATGTATTAAAAAAACACAGAGTGTGCCCAGTGGGATCTGCAATCTGATTAGCTTTCAGTTTGAAGCTGAAGAAGGAGATTAAGCAGAGAAGGACTGCTGTGCTATTAAAAAGAAAACCTGATTTCTTTTAGCCATTAGCCAATAAAATGAGTACAGCTGTCAGCAGAATGGCTAAATATATTACATAGCGAGATTATCAGGTAAATATTTGAAAACTGTACAACTTTTTGAATGTGGGATAAACTAAATGCTGCTCTTAGGGATGACTTTTAAAGCTGGAGTCATTCTACTGTAAACCACAGGTTTTGGTGTTGTCTTTGAAGAGCCTCTTTGTACTGTGTTTCATCCAGCTCTCAGCACAATAGGGTCTGGTCCTTGACTAAAGCTCTAAGTTGTTACCACAGTAAATAACGAAAATGAAATTCTAATCCTACTGCAGTCGCACGAAGCAGTTCCAAATTTATATCTGGAATTTAGTGCAATGTGACTTCACTCTGGCCATTTACCTCTGTATACCAGTTTCCCCCTAAAGACTTCACAAAGTCCTTCCAAATAGTGGTAATACTGCTGCTCTCCATTTTGTCCATTTTGCTGTTCCGATGTCCCTTTAAACATTATAAGTGGTAAAAGCTACAATGTCCCATATAAAAAATGACAGGTATCCAGCTCATATTTCCAGTCTTAGATTTTCCAGTGTTTTGGATACATTTCATGAAGCAAAGGATCAAAAAAACAACTTCTATAATGTTTTCCATGAAGGTAGAATGTAGTTTTAGGGAGAGAGAATAGATAGGTTTTCTGAACTAGATACATGCTTTTTGAAGTCTTACCAGCACATCAGTTTCTCAGATTTCTTGAGAACTAGACTTATGTATACACACATTCAGAAGCCGTGGTATCCCCTGCTGAAATCCATTCCTATCTAGAACATAGCAGCTATTTAACAGGGCCTATTTTATGAGGATGTGTTCAAGAAAAATGTCACGGAAAAACAATTTTCCTCCTGAAAAACAACGGCTTAGCTCAGACAGCATCATGTCAGAAATTAAATCAGAGTAACAAAGTGGTGTATTCGATTAGAAACAAGGTGGTGTATGGAAGTCCTGAAAGAGGAAGGGTTAGTGATAGATAAAGATGTGGTAGGGGCTGAGAGTTTCCAAATGCACTTTTAAAAAACAAAATAATATGTTTAAAACATCAAAAGGGTAATGCAGGTATTCAGACTGGGGAAGAAAATAAGTATATGCAAGTATACACATATAAATATTTTTCTCATACACACAGAGCCATTCATGAATGCATACACACACATCTCCTGAGATGTAAATAACCATGTAAGCTGTTTAATATATCTTTTCTACACTTCTTGTAGCCTTCATTCGACATGTTATATTTACATTTATGCCCCAGCTCTGCACACCTTTATGCATGCACTTGATTTGATACACCTTTTCTGTTCAGGTCTGCGTAGTTAAGCATGTGCTTAAGAACTGGGTCTCAGACCTGAAGGCAGTGGGACCATGCAGAGGTGAAAAGCAAAGTGACGGGAAGCAGATGTTTAAGTTCATCAGTATTAGCAAAGCTCCTAAAGTCTAAAGATAAGTGTGTGCTTAAAACCCATTAAGTTCAATAAGATTAAGGCTCAGAGCTGAAGTTAAGCATATGTTTTGGTGAACAGGGATGGACTGCTGTTGGATGCCACAGCACAAAAATTAAGCATATGTATAGTCTTAGCAGGCTCGTAGCCTTTGATTATAAAGTCCTCTGGCAGGATGCATATTTATTTGTTTTCCTGTAAAGCATCTTTCTTTCATACAAAAACATTTACAAGCTGGAAATACAAAGAAAATAACATTAGTCTCATTTTATAATCAAGTGATTATGAGTAAGAGAAGACTGGCTCTGCCCATTCTGTATTAATTCTCCTTTTCCACTGCTTTTTTATCTTCACCGAGGAGTTCAAGGGTTAAGCCATCCCAACATGCCTCACTCTCAATTTATAAAACAGAAAATCTTCCATAAATCAAAAGTTACAAACAGACTTTGTAATGTCATAACTCTTGTGACGGCTTTCCCTTTGATTGATTCCTATACATACATTCTGTCTGATTACCATAATGTGTTCTTGTGGGACAATTCAAGCAGGGTGGAAGCAAGGTGCAAGGAAAGAAGTAAATAACAAATGGTCCTGACTCCTCCTCATCGAGAGTGATTTCAGTCCAATGTTCCATCATATCAACTGGGAAAGAGAGTCTTAGGGTTTAGGCAATCAATTACAGATATGTGTAGAGGCAGACACAATCATTTCACTGATTGTCACCAGTCTAGAGCAGTGACACAGGGAAGTGATCCATCAGTCTATTTCCACTGACAATCAGAGAAAGATGGCAGACACTTGTAGACTAACAGGCACCTGGATTGGCTGCCTTAGAAGATTGAAAAATAGCTGTATTTCAAACATATCTAAACCTTTAAATACCTCTGTTCGAAGATTTCATACATTCCTAGAAAACATTTAGAGCTATTACAGGAGTCGCTCATATTACAGTGGGTGGGGAGGACAGTAAACCTGCTTTCAAGTGCATTAGAATAGATAGAGTGAAGTAATCATGTTTCAGCCAGGAATATCAAGGTCCTTTCTGATTTGCCAGCTTTTATTTTCTTCTGCTTTAATGCTGTGTTTTTAATAGGTAATCTATTTTTTACGCATCAGAAGCAAAGAATTGAAAATTAGCTCATCTGTGATCAGAAATTTAGCATTAGATTTAGAGAGCATTTGTTCTATTGCTTAATGCTGTTTTTTCCTCAATATACAAGGTTTTATTTATATTAAAAATCACCGTGGACCATCTGCAGCAGGGTGCAAAGCTCAGACCGTGGTTGTTCCGCTGGTCTGAGAAATCCCCTCTTCCAATAACCTTTATTTACATTGTCAGAGTCCTACAGAAAAACACACACTCACTGGGTCTTTAGTAGCCAGCCGATTTCAGACTTAATATATTTATTGTTTTCTTCTCATATCAAATTTCTTTTAAAATCTGGAGCCAGCAGAGTAAGAGAAACCACACATCAACTGGTTGAAATAGAAACGGCAGAGCAGCGTCCCACGAGCTGTGGAGGGCTGGCTGCAAGCTTGGCGTGAGTGTAGAAGCAGCAGCTCATGGACCGGCTGCTATCAACATCCGAGTGTTAGATGAGTAATGTTTTGGCGTTGTGAACTTCCCAGGCACATCCCTTACCACTCCTCCCCTCGCAGCTCTTCACTTGATAATTGAGAATCAAAACTTACCACCCGCGGTCAGAGAAACCATGTTCTCCCCTGCAGTGCTCGCGTGTGACCATGCCTGTGCATGGCTGTGCACCTCCTTCACCCCTTCTACAGAAGGGCAGCCTCATCTTTACCCTGATTTGTGATCCTCACCTCTTTCCAGAATCTCCATTAGTGTTTGGTTTTTAAGGATGAACTTTGAAGGAAGGGATGCCGTGCTTAGGTTGGGCAAAGGCGAATCTCCCCTGAAGGCACAGGTAAATTAATTAAGTGAAAATCCTGCCTCATGGCCCGGCAGGTCCTGGGGAGGTGGTGAAATGAGGAGCCCTGCCAAAGCTTGGAGCGAGATACTGCTGGGTGAGGAAGAAGCCTGCCCCCGAGGCAGATGGAGTCGTGTTTTTTATGCCGTACCCCAACAAAGGACGTATTTTTTGCAGCCCAGGAATGAGGAAGGCTCACAGGCTGCCCAGGCGTGTTTGATCCTCCCACCTCTAAGCTTCTGTGGGAGGTGGAAATGCTCTCACAGGGCTTTCATTAGAGCAGCCTCTTTCATCTGCCTGATGGGTTGTGGTGGCATCCAGCGTTTCCCTTGAGGCTCCTACCCCTAAAATGCCTCTGCTGCTCCCAGAGCCTTTCACCCCACTCCTCAGGTATGTCCTTCACGCCAGGAAAGGGAGCCAGTCTCGTTCTGTGTCGGGGCATCCTCCCCCCAGCAAGACAGGACGTGCCGAGCTCTGTATTTATGATATTTATTGATGTCCTGAGAGCTGTGTATAGCTGACTGGTTGTTTGAACCTTGATCCTGTCTTCCCAGTCCTCGAGTACTCCGAACACATGAAAGCATCACATTTGGTGTTTTTTCAGGTGGAGAAGGCATGAAAACAAAATCTGGGAGCTCACATTTTAAATGTACCCAGGCCCCCTCTCTAGGACGTCGCTGACAAAGTTCTTGGATAACATTAGTCTGACGGCAAAATGTATAAAATAGAATTTATTATTAATTCATAAAGAGCTTTGATATCTTATCTATTGCTCTTCTCTTGTAATGATTTTTAATGTCATCATGGTTTTTAATTTTGCATGAAACCCATCGTCGTCTGTTTTCATTTGTTTGGTAAACCTTGTCTGTTTTATTAAGAAAATCCCAAGGCTTCTATGGGTATTTTTGCAACAATAAGAATAAAGAAATGTTAATAGTAATTTGTTTCTAGCTCAATGCAACATTAATTTCAGCACCACATTCTGAGGATTTTATTTTTATAATTTCTCAACCTGGGGAAATATACTTACCATTCCCAAAATCCAGTAATCCAAATGAAGAGTGAAAAATCCTCAGTGTCCTAAGATCTTGTACAAACCTTAACTTACCTTTTATTTACTATGTATGCTACTGCAAGCCAATATGAACTGTAACTCCATTTAGATAATAATAATCAAATTATCCAAACCTGGGATAACATGTTTTATAGATTTTGGTCTAAATTTAATACAAAAATGCAGTAGTCCTTGTTTGGAAGAGTTTATTAAGGGTTAGCAAAGAAAAAGCTTTTTCAATAGTCTATAACTCTCTAATGGCCTTTTTCAAATAAAATGGGAAAGAATTTGAAAAGAAACCTATATCAGTGAGCCGCAATTGTAACATTACAGTACAGGTCTATAAATCTTGACATGTTCAGAAGATTGCCTAAACCAGAAATACAATCTGTCCAAACCTCATTGTCTCTATGACCAGCCAGACTCATTTTAAGAAATGTATGTGGTCTTCAACCTAATTTTATCACCTTCATTTGTAAACTAGTCAATCAATCAAAGCATCCTGTGAGTCTAAATAGAAAAAGGAGTGCATTTTCATGCATTTCCAGACAGCACAGTCAAAAATTAATCTCCACTTGATCAGACATTCCTTGCCCTCATCTCAATAGACCATCATTAGGGTCAGCAATGTATATTAAAAATAGAGTTGCAGCGAACTGTTCGCCAGGGATTCTTTGCAAGCTACCTGCTGCCAGATCAGTGAGCTCATGGCTCCCTGGGAGCCTGCAAGAGAAGACTGGGTTCATCCAGGAAAGAGCAGCCTAAAAATAAAGTTAAAAATGGGGAAAGGAGAATTGTCAAGAAATTCAGATGCTCCACCAGCTGTTTCTTGCACCCTGAGCACAGGGGGATAACAGCTTGATGAAATGTAAAGTGGGATCCCAGATGAGACCTCATCTCGTGATCCCTTTCCTACTTACATTACGGACTATTATTCTTACACATTTTCCTACTTATGTATGTATTTACCATGTGTGAGATGAGACTGAAGTTGGGCAGGTTTATGTTGGGAAGACAGGCAGTGGGCACGCACTGTGCCCCAATGCCATAATTCCTACTTTTCCATCATGGAGTTTCTGGTCTTTGTTACTGGGTACTTTTGGTGCGCTGCTGTCCTGTGGATATAGCAAGGTATATTGGGACTGACCCCCCCCTCTCCCTTGCAGCTGCTTTTCTCACCTCAGGCAACACTGAGAAACCAGTAAACTGCTGTAATGGGTCTTGCGGGGATTTCCAGTTGGTGCTGGAGATCCGTACAAACAGCAAAGCCACTAACTGCTCGTGGGGAGCTGCGGCTGAGCAGCCTGTGTGTGCCCTGGGACCCTGCTCTAGCCAAGCGGGCACTGGGGGCTGTTCGGGGCGGCACAAGCAAGAGCAGCCCCAAGACTGCTCTAGCTGTGCCAGCGGCTGAGCTCTGCCGGGGAAAGCAGTGTCTGAGGATGCGGCATGTTTTTTCCACATCTTTGGTTTGGTTTGGGGTGTAAGAAAAATTCCAGAATGAGAGACGTGGTACCTGAAGTCCTCTTTCCACCTTCCAAACCTGCTTTTCTCTGTCTGCCTTCCCCTGCAGCTGCCACCTCACTGGACAAAACAGCATTTTAATGATATTTAGCAAAGGCAGTATGTGGCAGAATGAGCTGGAAGCCAGTACAAGCAAAAGAACATGGCAGGCGGGTGTAGTTGCCAGTCTCGTGTTCTTGCACGTGAAGCTGAAAGGGTTTGTTGATCTTAAGTCCAAGTTTCTGAGTGGGAGCTGACTACATCAGCAGTTATTAGTTCCTCTAATGAGGAAGAATTGTTTTCTTGCTCTAGGAAAATGGCTTAGTCCCATATCAGTTGTTCTTGGTTTTGTCTTTAATTTGCAGCACAAACCTCATTTCCAAAAAAGTCTCAAGTAAGAATGGCAGTGGTAGAGAAAGTGTTGATATGGCAGACATGACAGCACTAACCAGATGCATGAATTCTTTATCTGGGTAAAGATTCCCTTTTTAAGAACACACACACAGAGACCTTGCTTCTCCTATCACAGACTCAAGGAGATTTGCTGGCAAACACCGGACCCTTGATCTGCAGTCTTTGTGCTGGATAAAGTGTGGTTGAATGAACCTGTTGTATAAGGCTGGTGTGAAATGGTCGTGTAGTCTTCCTCCAGAGCACCTATCAGTTGTCTCCCCCATTACACGTCCTGTGCTTTTGGCTACAGGAAGGGTCATTTGGATCTTTTACACCCAAAAAGGAAGAAAACCCATTTAATATTTCCAACTGACAGCCATAGTCCTGACAGGCCATAATCATAATTTCCACCAGGATACTATGGTACCCTACACAGAAGGGATGCAGTTGGGATGATGTGCTGTGTACCAACCATCAGTAATTCAAAAACACAAAGCGAGGTTTCCTTGTATTGTCCACAACCAATGGGTTTGTCCATGAAATAAACAGTTGGGAGCAGAAAAGAAAAACACACACAAAATACTGAAGAAATTGATATTTGCACTTAATGTCTAGAGGAAACTATTCAAGGACACTTCATCTTTAAATAAAATTACTTCAGTAACCTCAGCAAGGTCAAGGAGAAACTGAGTTACAAGCTATTTATAAAACAGCATAGAGGGGAAACAAAAGAACAGTTACCCTGGCTGATGAGCCTTCTGTGATGTTTATACATCCAACCAGAGTAAGTCAGGACCTACCTTCAAGACACAAGAGAAAGCGGTCTCCGTTCCCACCACACCCTTACCTTCTGTGCAGTGTATCCCGTTAAGTGAATGTTGCTGCAGAATCAAATCGCTTCAGTCCCATTCAGGTACTTGGCTCCCACTGAGAAAAGAAGTTGGGACAGACCTACAAATCTGTTCTGAAGGGCACAGTCCAGGTCCTGGTGCTGTTGTCCCATTGTCCTCAGGTGGAGCACAATAAGGACAGATGAAAACTGGGCTGGATTCAGCCATCTAATGACATCAGGCTGCAGGCAGGTTGCAGAAATGTTGTTTTATACTTGAATTTTTCTTGGAAAATGCAAGAGGATTTCAGGGATTCTATGATATCCTTCTCTACTCATACTTTCAAGGAGAAAGAAGTTTATATTCAGGTGGCTCTGCCCCAACCTGCAAAACCTTTTTAACTTACTGGGGAACACTTTTCCCAGAGGTTTTTACTTCTTTAATTAAAGTTGGAGTACAGAGAATGTTAGTCATTTGGGAACAGGGCCCTGAGCTTCTGCTGGATGCCTTGTAGCACAGTGACAACTGTTTGCTGGATTACGTGGTGGATTCAGTGGGTGTTCTAGATTGATGATTATGTGATTCTTGGCCATCTGCTTCTTTTTGCTCGTGCAGGTAACAACCTGGGATGAGATGAGGAAGTGCATACACCATGTAGGGCCCTATTCCCCCCACTTACACCTGTGTAAATCCAGAGGGTGATGGTTTTTTTTTAAATAGGTGTTTCTGATTTACACCACCCCTTATGAGTTCTTTAGCAAAGGTTAAGCAGGACAGATGGTTTCACATGCAGCAGCATGACGAGGCGGTGGTGGTCTACCTGCATCTGCTGTGTGAACCAAGGAAGAGCTGCCTTGCGAGGCTGCAATAGAGACCCTGAATTGAAGACCTCCCAAAAGCTTGGGACTTCAGATAAAATGGACCCAAAGCTTATTAGGCTTATTAGTCCATAATCCCTGACCATTGGGCTTTGCAAGAACAAAACGGTTTTGCTCTTACATATCTATATCAAATTTCCAGAGAATACGTAGAGACTTCAGAGCCAATTCCTCCTCTTTTCAAGTCTTTTTTCCACAAGGGGTCATTGCAGAGCAGAGCAAGGATGACTTCAAAAACTAGGTGATTTTTTCCTTTTCTGAAGTTTACTAGACATTTAGATGTAATTATTTTAACTAGAATTGTTAACAGTATTAATTTGTAGCTGAAAAATACCAGAATGCCTTAATAATAATTATTTGGTTGGTGTTCATGTCAACTACGTTAAGACTCAGCAGTGTTTTAGTGTAACTATGTTTCTTTTAATAAAATACTAACATAAAGAGCCAGTCCAATGGGGCGAAAATATGGACATTTGCCTCTGTGTATAAATGAAGCGGTTAAAAATAGGTATAGATTTCTGTGCAGTAATTAGGTTAAAAGGAGAAGACTGAAGAAGAGATGTTTCTGAACTGAAAATTAAATTCAGCCATACAACATCTAAAAAGAATATCAGAAACAATTGTCAACCATCAAACTATTGTTGACTCCCAGATAACTGCCTGATCTTATGTTTCTTTTTTCTTTTCTTTTGTTTGGCAAATAAAGCCTTTTCAATAATTCAGGCAAATGGCATGATAAATACAAATAATTGAGCATATTAAGCTTAAAAATAAAAACATATTTTATCATATGTGGCTTAAAAAGTAATCATATAATTAATGGGTGAAAAACAGAGAGAAAGATTGCCAGAGATTAAGATTAAGCCCTGCAGAAGAGAATGTTCTAACTAGAAATTGGTTTAATTAATAGCACATTTTACATAATGATTACAGTGTAATTGCGCTGACTAGCAGAGTGTCATTAAATATATCCATGCTCCTTTACAACACCCTAAGGCTAAAAATAATGAGTTACATTGAAAATCACTATGCAACAGGTTCATAAATAACATTTAAGCCTATACAAGGCGAATACTTATAAATAATAAATATTTGCCTTTTGTAATTGAAGAAAAAATGACAGCCTTCTTTTTCTACTACCCTGTAGATTGTCATGTTATAATGCTGAAAAGATTTTTTCCCCTTGCGTTCTCTAGAAAGTGTTGAATAATTTATTCAAATGCTAATATTCCACATAGTCTGACTTTGAGGAACAAATATTCCTACATAAAGAATAAATGCCAAGTTGCTTATTACCAGCTTCGTTTTACTTTGCATCGTGCAGTCCCCAAAAAACTATCACAGTCTATTACACATGTCAAATGAAGTTAGTGGCCAGATTTTCTTCCAGAACAGTTACATTCTTTTTTATTTAAAAATTACCCCTTCTCCCAAAATGTTCATCATGCTCAGAGCTGTTATGTAGCAACAGCTGCTCCTCAGCTCCAAAAAGGACGACATCATAAACCTGATAACTTTTTAATCTGTAGGTTTTCTCTGGTGAATCAGGAGTATCTAATAAAAACAGGTTTGATTTCATATTAGCGCTATGCTGACATTTGAAAGACCCCCAAATGGTTAGTATTTAGCTGCCTTACCAAATGCAGCAACCTCTCCAATGTCAAAATAAAGCAACACGCAGAAACCTCCATTCAGGAGATGGAAATGTTCTAGAGCGCTACAACCTCGCAGTGGGTTTTAGCTCCCACCAGCACTCAGGCCATGCCAATGAAGGGCATGTTGGTGTCATCAAAGGGTGGGACTGGTTGGGTGTCCTCTTCTCCAGTGGCAGAAGTGGGGTAATGACTCGGGTATTAGGGGAAAGGGAAAAGTGCAGTGCTCCTTAAATTTGTCTTTGAGTCTAGAAGTTTTCCATGCTCTGTGTGTGATCTTCCTGACCCATAGCGCAGAATCTTGGTCTCAGATGAATCGATAATGGTAATAAAAATGAAGGAATTTCACCTGTGTGAAACCTAAGTGCACCATAGGCTGAACACTGGAACCACAAGTCTTGGGGCACTCAAATGACTTCGATGCATGTGCAGCAGTCAGCTTTTCACACATTGTAATGATAATGAGATTTTTGCCAACATTCTCACACTTCTTATTATAGAAGTAGGATTGAATTTGTAGTATTAGAAACAGACACTTTATATTGCCTGAGCACTAATGAAACAAGGTGAGCACCTACAATGGAAAAAAAGCAGTTTGGTACCAGGAAGAAAATATGGTATTTGCTGGTGATTCTCAGGATGAGAGTAGAAAGAAAGGTCTGATAATGCATGGAAAGGACTCTCTATTTTTTGGATGATACAAAATCCAATTGTCCTTACTCATTTATGCATGTTTTTCTCTATCGCCAAAATGAACACAGGTAAAATTTTCTTGTCCCAGTCAGACAGATTTTTTTCCCCTTTTACTGAAGCAGGAATGATACACCCTTCTATCCACAGGAAAATGACCCCTTTTCATCATTGTCTTAAACACTGTGCAGCAGAAGATGAAACCCTACATGTATTCGGAGCGTTTCGTGAAGCAAAACAAGCGTTAATCGTAATGGAATTTGCATAGTGGCAGGGCAGATCATCAGGAGCATATCCTGGTTTTCTGTCCCAGTCTAAAGAGAAAACTACATTTGCATCATTGTTGGCCTCCCTGCAAAATCACTAAAACCTTTTCTTTATTTCTAATCATTTTTACAGCTTACAACATCCCACTGGGATCTCCAGAGCCCACTTCACTTCATAGAAAGTGCAAGTAAAGGCGGGAATGTACTACCAAAGGGAATCTGGACTGAGGTGGCTAGAGAGCAACTACTCCTTACATATCACACCAGAAATGCCTTTGTCAACATTCATCAACCCTGCTGACAGCTGTGGGAGGTAAGAAATATGGCATATTTCCCCTTTTATCATTAAGGGACTGACAAAAAGTTAGCTTAGATGACTGGTATTGCATCACACAAGTCAAAAGTGGAGGGAAAAAAGAATCCAGGAGTTCTTAGCCCTTCGTCTTTGCTTAGTTTTCTAACATAATAGTGCGCTAATGAAAACTTTGGAATATCCAGCCATTGCACCAGGGAATCTCCTGCCATTACCGTGTGCATAGTATTATGGTCCCAACTTTTGCAATTTTATTGAGGATCTCAGAAATAGTAATTTTCTTGCTTTTCCAAGATACCTCCAGCATCTGTAGACATGCCTACATGAGAGCCTTGTTTTACCTTAGAGGAAAAAATGCTAGCCTTGCTGACTGCAAGCAAAATTCAAGAAAGCAGTTTTTAAAGGTTAGCACTTTTTAATTGTTCCATCTCTCTTTATTCTTAATGCTGGAGCTAATAACAATATAAATATACTGAAATTCTTCCCTTTATGGTAAAATGAACACCCTGTGTCTGCCTGTGGCTCTCTGTGCTCCCCAGGCTGTTTGTCCCCTACACTGTCCCCAGTGCACACAGCCTTTCCAGGGGGTTGACCATTGTCTCCCACCCCAGTAAATGCTGACTGTGGGAGCTCCACAGAGGCAACATGGGCTTCTGGAGATCCTAGAGTGAACCCTGCCTTGAGCTAGGTAGATGGTATGGCACAATGTAGCACCGAGACAAACCAGACTGAATCAATGAGCAGTTAAGCTGCTTTTGCTCAGGTTCGAGCTCTTTAGCTTGAGAAAAGAGGTCAGGTCCAGAATAATGGCTACCATGTAGCCTGTGGTCCTGCGCTGACATTGCTTAAGTGTTTCTGCACCACACTGGCGATTCTGAGTGTGCTCATTTGAAAGCACCCAGCTTGTACACGTGCCTGAAATCTGCTCCCATTCACACAGGTCTGGTTGGGTTGTGTGTGAGCTGCACCTCCCCACATCGGTTCTACTTTGTTTATTGGGGACACTAGTTGCTCCCAGCACAGCTACCTTCCATCTGTGCAGCTTAGCAGGGATGTCCCTCCCACACTTCTTATTTCCGGCCCTACTCTCCTATTCTCCCTGGGAGGATTAAGAACAATTAATAAAACCTTTTAAAGCTTACCTCCTGGCAGGATCCCCATCTATGTCCCGTTGGTCAGTTGTGGTGTACCTTCAGCAGCCCTGAAGGTACCTTGTGGCAGGACTTTTCTGCATGGAGATTGCACACCAGTATCAGTGTTTCACTAGCTTGCAGCGCACGCACGGGCTGGAGGCCAGCGTTGTCAGGCAGCTGTGCTTTCAGGGCTGTGTCCACAATAATAGCTACCTTTTGACTGCTGTGATGAACAGGTTGAACAGTATTTTTCACATTAAAATGCTCCAAAACACAAGTAGATCAGGAATTGCTTACCCTGGACCTTGGAGAGGATTGCAGCATTTTGTAAAGAGCACCAAAATATGTTTTTTTTAGAAGTAGACAGTTTGTCCCTTAATTGTCCCTTTTAATACCTTAATTAATTTAGCCCAATAATTTTAAAGATCATGCCTGACATAGGAAACATAATGCATTAGTGTTTATTTGGATCCTGATCGAACCAGTTGATATCAGAAGTCCTACAAAGGCAACTCTTTTTATTATTATTACAGAAAAAACAGGGATGCTTTTTGTCACAGAAAAGGGAATAAAACCCCAGCAGATTTAAAAAGCTTAAATTTGCTTAGCTGAAGTTAAGACACAATACTTCTACAAAAGTACAAAAGGGCAGAATTCAATCCAAGAAGAAAGGTTAAGAAAGATTAAGAAAGAATGTCTTCCCCTGTTTATTCACTTCTACTGGGCAATAATATAATTTTCAGTCTCACGTCTCTATTTCAGACCACATATGGCAGTAATATTGGATCTTCACCATCGCAGCTTAACCATGACTAAACAGGTTGATGAATGTCATGCATCTTATCATCATACATGCATATTTTTAAATATAATTCACTTTTGATCTGCACCCTTGTGCAGTGGTGAATGAAAACAGTTAAGATTTCTTCCACTGTCTGCCTTTAAATGTATTAAACAGCCCTGCTGTCAATAGATTATATTCTTGTACAATGATAATAGCCCAAAAAACTAAGAGGCCTTGTCAGGAATTGCAGTTGTCACAGTTTGATGCAAATGATTTTACTTGGTGTTCATCTGCTGCACAATCATCTCATAATCTGGATATACATCACAGCATGACATGTAAATTTCCTGCTACTCTGCTTTCATTTCCAGAGGCAGCAATCAAATGAAAACCATTCAACCTCACCAAAATGTATAAATAATTTTCATTCAAACATATTAACAGTCAAAATATGAGAATTTATCACAGAGCACTACGCCTTTTAAGAAGCAATAAAGACTTTACTTTTTAAGCATATTTCTACTTAGAAAAGTAATATGAACAGTAACTTGCAATTTTAAAAGAGGATTTAAAAGTCCACACATAACACCTAATCTTCAAACTTAAGTGTGCTGATGCTGCTTTGCTACACATACTGCTTGGAAAAAAATAGCCTAGAAAAGGGTTGGGAAAAAGGGGAACACAACTTGCTTCCAAGGGATACTATTCAAATGACAAATTTCTCCTCAGATTTGTCCCATAAAATAAATATAAGCATTCAAATACAAAGAACAGCAAATAAAATACTGTGCCAGAGAATCTGATGATACAGCAATCAAGATTTCCTTTATTTTACGTCTTCATTTTTATTTATGCTGTAGATTAGATTTTAATTTAGTTGAGTTTAAGGATTTCTTTTCTATTGACCACCATCAATTTTTAAAGAGAGGTTACGAGCAGGAACACCCCCAGAAACACCTCTTTTAAAACACATTCGATAAAATTCAAAAATACCAAACAACTTCAGCTTGAACTCCAGGTCCACCAGTGCCAGCTGTCAATTATCTCCTTTCTGATGAAAGTAACAACTGAAGAAGGAAAATATTTGCCCTAACTGCCTGGCTGTGAAGTTGAACGGGAGATGCAAGTCTGGCAGCGTTTTCCAGCTCGTGGGTCTGCCTAGGCGGAGGCTGACTCTGTCGTGGAAGTTTGGACTTGGTTCTTTGGGAAACGAGGGACGGGCAGGCTCTTGCTGGCTCAGCCATGGCTTCATCCTACTGGTGCTGGAGAGAAAACAGCCGACAACTCCAGTACTGCAGGACTGGCTATTTGCTGTAATCCCAGCAGGCAGCGGTGCTGGTGATTACTGGCTAATACAGGACCCAGTGCTACAGCACCCTCTTACCACCGGGCAGTAGTATCCTTGCTATGCAGCATCATCAGGGTAAAGCCCAGAGGGTATTTGTATTAAGTACAGGTAAAGTCAGCCTGCATCTATTTCTTAAATGAACCATTTTTGTTTGTATCAGCAGCAGATTTACCCTACTTGCCAAGCTACACTTCCATGTCACTGGGTCCACTGTTTTGCCCAAATCCATTCACTCCGGGGAATTGCTGAGGTCCCTGGAACTGGCTACTTGCCAAGTCATGAGGGGAACAATCCTCTGCATAGACAAGGAATGCAGGAACAAAGGACGGTTTGCTGTTCTTATTAATAGTGGTGCTGAAAAAAAATGCTGCCTCCCTATAAATTGGGTGCTTTTTTGAGAAACAGGTAAAAACTGCTAAGATGACAGTTTTTCCCATTTTTCCAGTGAGTGTGTCTGAGGAAGTAGAAGTGCAATAACCTGGGGTACAGCAGGCTCAGCCATTTGAAATAAAACTTTGCAGTACTAATGTTTTTGTAACTGCTTTCATATTGTAATGATATTTTTCCAAGCACTGGTTTTATTTGATCTTAAATACCTTTTTGGGAAAGTCCAGTGAGCTGACTCTAATAAAATCATGCTATTGAAAAAAGGTTTAAGTGGAATGTTCAGAATAAATTACAAAACTGCATGCAAGAATACCAGCTAGTGCTGCAATAAAAATCTGGAAATGAGGATTCTTGCAATATATTTTAAAGAAGTAGTATACTTTTTTTTTGTTCATTTTTTTCACAGAATGTTTCATAATAGAAAGCCTTCACAACGTGAAAGAGAGTGAATGAATAACGAATGAATAAACTGCCAAAGAAATTGCATTTAAAAAAAAAAACTTGATTTTTTTTTTCCTAGAGAATATATTTCATATAATTTTCAATAACTTTTGGAAGATAACAGGAAAAGTAATTCTGTTCCATTTTGCTGTGCCAAAATACCTAAATTACATCATACTTAGGCTGTTGGATTTCACACAGACAGACACAGACATGCATGTGTTCAGACCCTTTGTATCAGGAGCTGATATCAAGAAAATGGCATAGTTGGTTTTTCTCCATGCTCTGGAAAATCCTGAAGAGTCCATAGTAAGGCGTTTCCATAGGTTTTTCATAGACTTCCTCTCTCCTGTAGATCAGACAGTCAAATTCCTATGACTGAATCCAACTTTAGGAGTAGAACAGGAGGGATTCACCTCCAGACAAACATCATTTCTCTTTCTGTCTGACTTCTGCCAGGAATCACAAGAGAACTAGGGAAGGCTTTCCCAGTTGTGACATATCTGTGTGTTGAATTGCATAGCCTGAACTACAAGCAAAACTAGGACTCACAGTGAGGTGGTCACTCAATGCAGATGGTGCTTTGGACCTAGCTGGAGGAGCAAAAGACATGACAAAATATTGATGAACCTGGGGAAGCACCTACAGAACACTACAAACATTCTCTCAGGTGCTCACCCTCTTGCTGGATTCATGTGAAGGCTTGCCAGGATTGCCCACATGCCATGTTTGTTCCACCCAGCACATGAGCGGCTCTGCTTTACCTGCACTGACTTTGCAGCAGCCCAAGAGGCAGGGGGAGGACATCTCTGCAGTCATGGCCAGCCCTTCAGCCTGGGGGTGGTATCCTGCAAGACAGCTCATCCAGCCTAGCTTCTGCCCTGATTGAGTGGAGGTGTCAACTGTAGCAGCAAGCTTTTAAAGAGGGTTTTGATGGAGGACAGTGTTGCAGATGACAGTATGACAGGCTGCAAGGAGGGATGTATGCTTAAATATTAATTCACAGCAGCTATAATGCCAGTCCTGATCTGTTCCTTTCCTTTTTAAGAACTCAACATGAACAAGTAACTTGTTGCCTTGTTATATTGTTCCTCACTCATATACTCTGTTTGGTCCATGTAGAGGATGTCAAGTGATGAGGAAGAGAGAAGCTAAGCAGAAGGACCCAAACTAACAGTCCTTAGCCGAAGCAAAAACAACTTCTTTATATGCCAGCTGTCCTCCACAGCAAAGAAGATGATGCTGTCAGTCATCACCTGGAAATCCCTCCTGTCTGTAGTTACATGCACTGTGAGGAGCAAGAAGGCACGGCCACTGACTCAGCACGGGTGACTTTTGACTTCTAGGCTGTCCATTGGCCCAGTCTTGAGACAGAAACCTGAAAATATCTTCTCAATATGTCTTAATCACAACTTAATCTGAAGCCTGTTCAAAGCTGGTGGTCTGTCCTGTATCTCACTGCCTTCAGCTTAAAACTTAGGTCCTCTTTGTTCTTGCTGGCCTTGTGCAACTGGCTCAAATGTTTCATCAGTTGGAAACATCTCTTCAGGTGGAAAGGAATCTCAAAACATCTCAAACATCTCTTCAGGTGGAAAGGAATACCAAGATTTCTTCCTCTGCCTTTCAGGAGGAGGTCTTCATACTTCCAGTGCATTCCTGAACCAGGACATCCACCACTTTGCTCCCCACCTCTACCACTTTCCTTAACAGGCTCTTACATGGGTGCAGTCTTCTCTAAAATCATGCCCCTTGCTATACTGACATCAAAATTTAACTAGAACCTTGATGTGATTACCTGGCCAGTTAGCTGCATGCTGGCAGCGCGTAATGGTTAATGGGACAAAACTAGAAAGAAGGCTTAAATAAAGACCTGGAGCATAAGTCTTCAGTGGGAAGTGAAAGCAGAAAGATGGAAACTATGGACTCAAGATATTGTAGGATGCACTACCATTGATGCTATAAATAAGGTCCATCAGAATGAATGCTTACCTATTTTAGGGTTTTGGCTGCCTCCTCATTGCAAAGTAGTTTGGTCAGAACCATATTAAATCAAAAATCAGAATTCCAACATTGTGAGAAAGCGTGGGTTCAAACAGACCTGAGAGGTCGGCAGTCCTGGTTGGGCTAAAATATTGATATGAGTGATAAGACCATATGTACTGACACTGCAAAAGAAATGGTTTGTGCAGCATCACCACTGGCCTAGCATCAACATTGATGACCATCCTCATTAACATCTGTCTATCTACCTATTTACTAACAACAGATAGCTAGATGGAAGTATCACAGATATTACTATAACAACAGACGGCTAAATTTTGTTCCCACACTCCTAAGCTTTATTTTCTAATATTTAGAATTGGGTTGTTTTTTGTAGCAGGGAGTGGTAACTTTTCAATTTTATTTGCCTACTCCAGGAGAAATCAGGGCGTACAAATATAACAATCATACCATTTAAAGACATAACTGTAATAACCAAAATTTGAGATTATCAGGTTTAGTGCTATTTTATGTTGATATATGTCAGATCGAATTTCAGAGAGGCTGAAGCCCAGGAATCCAGACCTGACCTCCACTATTGCTGCTTTTTCTAATATGGTTAATTCTTTACTTACTCTCTTTCCAAAAGGTGAATGATATTTATTTCCTTAGCTCACCAGAGAACTCTAAAGACTGATTTATAAAATGGACATCCAGCTTTTTAACAAATAAAATAATTGCTAAGAATTTTTGAAACTTGGTAAACAGCATGCAGCTGCTGAGCTCTGGCCAAAGCATCTTCAGTGGGTTTTTTGGTAGGTTTTGCAGGAGTTACTGGCATTTTCTTGTATTAGGGTTCAAAAGCATATGTCAAAGGCAGGCAGCCATTGTTATCAGTGCTGTCTCCATTGCTGGAGTTCACTGTGCTGCTTATAAAAATGAAAAAAAAAAAACCAAAAAAACAATTCCTGTGGTTTTCTTCTTTCCAATTTCTAGCTTTCACAGTGAATGGGTCATCCAGAGAAGTATCCCTTTTGTACCAGCAAGTGCTAGTAAAAGCAATGTTTGCTCAAACTATACACAGACCCACCAAAGGAGAGCCTATATATTGCAATGTAAATTAGCCACACAGTGATTTAGGCAACAAACCTGAAACCCCAAAAGATTTCAGGTCAAATGCTCCTTCTATTTCTAAAAATCAGTTTAATCTGGATTTATATAGGTGTCACTGAGATCCCGACTGGCACTTCTGATCTACCAGACAAGGGAAATTAGCCGTCTTATCGAGATAAATGGCCCTGATGTGGTCAGCATCAGACAGAGATGTAGCTACTGAGAATGAAGGCAGCGGACAGGGAAACGCAAGTCAAAGGAGCGTAGATCCCTTGGGCTACCAGAACTGGAGAGGCAGGAGGGGAAAAACAGTGTTCAGCTTAATGAAGGGCCTCTTTCTTTTCTTGTACCAGGGCATGTGCCACTGATGAGGCTGAGGGAAAAGGAAGAAGGTGGAGATTTTCAGAAGTTAGTGAGGTCCTATGGGAATAAAAGCCATTCAGGGTCCAGGGAGAATCCTTCAAGTGTTTTTGTAGCACCCAAAATTGTGATCCAAGCAGTTGGATCCCATTGTGATTCCTCTGTCACCTAATCTTGGTGCCTAGAATGTCTAAAACCTGAAAGCATTTCTGTTTCCCTAAGGATTTACAGGACTGACTGCTTCTGTATGGAGATGGAGGCTCTAACCCCCCGAGACACTGAGCTCTCCCCTTGCACTGTTCGGGTAACTAGAGGACCTAATGCAAGGCTGTGCGTTCAGTGGCAGGGCAAGGCACCAAAATATTATATGCTGTAATTTGAACTGTATGATGCCTTTGTAGGTTTGGGTCTGAACCTTCTGGCTTTGTCTATTCAAATTCTGAATAGAAAAAATTGCAAGGTGGGCTCCATCTGGAGTCATGGAACCTGGGCGAAGCAGGACTGTTCAAAGAGCCCGCAGAGTAGTCTGGAAAGAAATGGGACTGGATGTCTGCAGGACTCTGGTTCATCAGATCCTCCTTGAGGTTTCCATTACTGCTGCTCCTAAAAGCCCTGAGGTTATGTCTGAAGCTCTTTACCCCATAGTGAAGTGCTTCAAATTTCTACCAGGGCATGAATCCCAGTCAGCGTTCAGTAGCTTGGAGGGAGACGGGAGGGAATGGGTATTTGAAATACTGCACTTCGAAGCTTTGGTGGAAAAGTTCCACAAAGAAAACCGCTGAGTGCCAAGAGAAGAAGCAATTTTCTTTATGGAGCAGCCTTGCAATGTCCAATTCCAACTCACACTTTTTATGGGGAATAAATACATACTCCACAAATTTTAATGACCACTCATATTTTTATTTCAGTAGCTTAAATATTTTTCTTTCAACTCTAGGAGGGGAAAGGGGCGGCGCATTTCACACTGCTATCCCCCAGATTTTCTGCTGTCTGACTTGGGCACTCCAGGAAGATTTTGCTGCATTACAAGCTGGAAGCACCAAGGGGTCCAGAGCAACTCTCCTGAAGACCAGTACTGTTTGTTGCCTTCTGCCCAATTAATCCAGCAATCAGATCCAGGTAAGCAGGACAGGATCTTGCATCCATGCAGAGCCATTGTTGACTTGAGTGGGATCCCCCAGCCGTGCCAGCCTTCATCGCATCATTTCAATTGCATGATGAGGCTCCCCAGGCAAAGTGTCTTCAGCAAACATGATCTGAGGCTAACCTCCAACACTACTTTAGTGGGCCTGTGGAGTTTTTTCCCTGCAGAAAGCTCTTGGTTGCCCTTGAAAGCTCAGAGAGCCCTGACACCTTACAAGGGCATTTCTGCAGTTTTGAAGCACAGAATTTAGACTTGTTGGCCGATGTGATATAAAAATAAAAATAGTATCCCAACACTGGAGTGGTATGCGCAGGAAATAGTATTTTTTATACCATTAGCCATACCTGACTTACTATAGATGATCAGATATAAGTTCATACAGAAAGCCCTACTAGTGTTAATCGTGTATTATACTATAGCTGTTGGATGTGAAATACGTTCATGTGCACACAATATACCAAAAGTTCGTTATTAAAGTTATTATGAAACACATTTGAGTTAGGAAAAATGTATTGAAGTTTTCTGGGCAACGTTAGTTCAACCCATTTGTGCCTCATTCAGTCCCTGTTATCATTATCTCATCACCTCATTGTGGGTTTTCCATAGGATGCCTGCCTGAGGCAATACAGAGATTAAACTTGCTCTGGAGGTGACTTGGAATTGTTTTCTTCAGGATTCTTTAATATGTACCCTGAATAATGTTTTATTCATTTAGGTTTTTGTCTTTTCAGAAACACTTGTGGGCTTTCCTAGTTTTTTTCTCTTAAAGAAAACAAAATGAAACAAACTCTCAAACTTCAGCACGTGGTGTCCTACCGATAGCTGTGTGGATCATCAGCAGATGAAACCCTGAAGTCCACCACAGAAAGCAAACAGAAGAAAACTGTAGTAATAGTAACCTGTCAGGATGCACATGGACCAGCATGTGGCCAATTTTACTCTCCAGAATATTTCCTTGCAAGAAACAGATGACAACACAGATATCTTGGATCTTTTTTCAAGATCTAGAGAAAAGTTTGTTCCAGTGGGCCAGGCTTTTCTGACTCAGGCAGAAGTGCATGTGGAAAGGAGTTACATGACACGTTAGCATGCAGTAGTTGTGAAATTGGTGACTCACACTATTCCCAGATTTGATCCATTTTACCCTGCCCCAGTCTCTTTCTTGTAGCGAACGACAGTCTCCAACCACCCATCTCTTA